>NW_023396723.1:0-67500 GCF_011125445.2 Fundulus heteroclitus | reverse complement strand
CTCACTGTTTAAAAAAGGATGCCAATGACAAAATGAACCAGAGAAATGCCTCACTTGTCATCATGGAAAGAAAGAAAATATATAATAACATAATATAAATTTTTATTTACTCAGTCATTTGTAATAAGTGTTTTATTTATCTAATTTCCTAATTTTTGATCATATTTTCTTTAAAATCGCAGACTTTTCGCTATTTTTCATGTAAATCCTTGGTGGCGCTTC
This sequence comes from Fundulus heteroclitus, assembly GCF_011125445.2. Classification (NCBI taxonomy): domain Eukaryota; kingdom Metazoa; phylum Chordata; class Actinopteri; order Cyprinodontiformes; family Fundulidae; genus Fundulus; species Fundulus heteroclitus. Next base: position 67,278 of record NW_023396723.1, on the reverse strand, counting down.
ATAGCGAAGCCGGTGAGGCCGCAGCGAGCTTGGCCTCCCCTGGGATTGCGCAATCCCATGTTAACTGCGCTGACTTCCATTCTGTGAATGCATCTTCCTGTCTCTAGATCATAAATTAAATTGTTCAAACAGTTATGAACTGATTTTCCACAATTTAATATATGTGGATTACGAATTGTGTTTTGGTCATCAAACTGTGTGCAGATAACATGTTTTCGTGGTGCTGGCCGATCATAAACAGCAAAGAACTGGTTGTAGGTGAGGCCGGCAGTTCCTTGGCCGCTAGGCAGGGGGTGCTCAAGGGGCACCGCTCGTGATCCCCAAATAGTAGAGTCAAAACAAGTTATTGATGTTTTATTAGCGAGTTTTGCTAAACAAGTAAAGCACTAAAAAGACTCTAAACATACAGCTCGAACAGGACTGATCAGGGAAGGCTTTCCTCCCTGGCAGTGAGCTCCATTGAGACTGAGAGATTTTTAAAACTGAAGAAGATAAAGAGAACTTTTACCGGAAAATTATGATATTTTTGTTCAGAAAGAGCGCCGCAGGGACTTAAATTATAAGTAGAGGTAAGACAGCGATGCTTATTCATGTTTTGTTTTTGTGATAAAATGTGCGTAATGTGGGTTATAGTTTTAGAATGTGTTACAAATGCAGAAATCCATCATAACTCATAAACTGTTACCAATCAAATGACAATTTTTTTTTCATCAAAGAACCAATATTTTTCCATGTATCTTGGTGAATTTATTTGGCTCAATCAGTCTCCTTCAGCACTTTGCAACGAGTCTACTCTGTAGAGTGTATATATTTGTAAATCTGACTCTGATGAAGTCAGTGCCTGACCAGCTATGAACCCTACCGCACGTCACTGACTACGACCACCACCACCACTATATTTTACTTCAGACACCAGAGCAGATGAAGGGCCTGCTGTTGGGAACGTGTCAGTCAGTTTGACACATTTCGCAGCATCCGTTTGAAGAACTCGTTTCTTTTTTTCGTGCAGTTTCTCTGCGCCTCCCTTGCGTTTCTTATCCATTACTACTGTGAACACCGCTGCACAAAGTTCCACATGGAGCGTGAAGGTGTTTTTCTACTTTATGATTGGCCTAGCCCTTTAGACTGTTAGGGATGATAACCAATAGGCTGCAGTAGCCTGTGGTAAGGGCAGGATGATCGGAACAGACTCTTGCGCTGCTGATTTTATTTTTCTTCATGCATTATGCAAATATAACAAGGCAGATATATAAAATAATAATAATAATAATAATAATAATAATACATATTATTAATATACATGTCGGGTCTGCCGGCCCAAACAGCATGTCGGCCCACCGGGAAAATGCCCGGTACGCCCGATTACCAGTCCATGCCTGGCTGTGGACAATTTGAAACATGTATATTCTCTGCTGAGTCCACCTTTACTGTTTTCCCCACATCCGGGAGAGTTACAGTGTGGAGAAGCCCCAAAGAAGTGTACCACCCAGACTGTTGCATGCCCAGAGTAAAGCATGGGGGTGGATCAGTGATGGTTTGGGATGCTATATCATGGCATTCCCTTGGCCCCATACTTGTGCTAGATGGGCGCGTCACTGCCAAGGACTACCAAACCATTCTGGAGGACCATGTGCATCCAATGGTTCAAACATTGTATCCTGAAGGAGGTGCCGTGTATCAGAATGACAATGCACCAATACACACAGCAAGACTGGTGAAAGATTGGTTTGATGAACATGAAAGTGAAGTTGAACATCTCCCATGGCCTGCACAGTCACCAGATCTAAATATTATTGAGCCACTTTGGGGTGTTTTGGAGGAGCGAGTCAGGAAACATTTTCCTCCACCAGCATCATGTCATGCCCAGCCAACTATCCTGCAAGAAGAATGGCTTAAAATCCCTCTGACCACTGTGCAGGACTTGTATATGTCATTCCCAAGACGAACTGACGCTATATTGGCCGCAAAAGGAGGCCCTACACCATACTAATAAATTATTGTGGTCTAAAACCAGTTGTTTCAGTTTCATTGTCCAACCCCTGTATAACCTCATTGGTGAATCAGGCCTATATGGTCCGACATTTTCCCCTCAGCTGCAACACTTGAAACACACAAGTTCTCGCTGTGTCTTTATGCATGATCCAGCTGCTGATGTTTCCCTCTTTTCAGCTCCATGCACTTCTAGCCTGTTACAGTTTAGAACCATCAGCATCATCTTTCACAGCGACAGGTTTCTAATCTCAGTCTCTGCGCTGACCAGACAGATCTCCTCTATGGCGCAGGGCAATTACCCAAGCCAAAGGCTGAGTCTGAAGTTGTTCTCTGAGCACGTTTTGTTTGTGGTTGGAGCGGACGGAATAAAGAGTTTCTGCTTCGCTTTTAGCCCACTAATAATCTTAAATAGGGAATCCTATAGGAAATATAGCACTTTTTATGCACTGCAACCCCAGAATTGATGAGTATAGGTGCAGCTTTTCAAGTTCTGGTTCCTAAGTGACAGTAAAAAAAAAAGCAACACTTCTTCTGGTGACGTCTGGTGTCAGCATAATTTATACATAATGATACCGGTTAGAGGCGTTGAGGTGATCGGATTTTACCCCGATTGGTTTGATGCACGCCAGGGGTAAATAGTGAGAAAATGCATAAATAAAGACTGTAAATGGCTTCTTTAGAGGGAAGAGGAGGAATGATGGGTCTAAGCTGAAACCGCTGATGTTACAAGTTCCTTAAAATGACTCTTAAAAGTGGGCACCTAAATTACATGTAACGTAATTATGCGGACCTCAATTAAATTTACAGCACAATTATACAGCACAGTTTATTGATATTGTTCTGACATTGTGCAAAGTAGTTCTTGATAACTTGCCAATTGTAATGTTGATTTGCTCAGAAATGTGAGGTCACATTCATGTTTACATGGGCAGGAAAATAAGTAAGTTATTTACAAACTCTCAATAGGAACTTAAATTATTTTTGTCTTACTACTTTTTACTAAATGAAAATCAAAGCCTTTAAATCGAATCGCAACTCCAATAATTGAAACCAATCAAATAGTGAGGTTCCTAATAATACCCAGCCCTAATATTTAGCTTTAACATGTCGGTCAGAACCTCTTCTGTTTCCTGAGTTCTGCCCTCTAGTTTTCCAATACGCTCTTCCACCTCACTCAGTCCACTATTTACCTTGGTTATTTCTTCTCTTATCGATCCCAGTTGTTCTCTATTTTGTTTTCGAAATCCTCTCCGCTCTTCCAGAATCAATTCCAGGTCGCCCATTGCTGCTGCTCTTTTGGTGTTAGTTCCTTCGATAGTTGTTAGCTTTAGCCTCACATTCACACCAGTTCCCTCTTGCCTCGTCACCCAGTGGCAAAGTCAAACAGATATCTAACAAACGTCTAACCCCTTTTCCTTGTCGCTTTCAACTTAGTAAATTACTCCAGTTGTTCGGGGATTCACATAAAATTACTCGGATTCTGTCGGGAGCTTCCTTACCACGCAGCCATCACCATGATGTCAACATTGGCAGTATTGGGAGTTTTCAGAGACCACAAGTTAGATTTTATCGTTGTCAAGATAAATCCAAATTCTTATAACAAAAAGGAATTTTCAAGATAACAATAAAACGATACAATAAAGGCCCAGCCCTATTTCAAAAAGTGATTTAGAGTTAGTAGCAGAGTTAGTTAATATGGAAGAAACAGGTGAGCTGTTGTAAAAGAATGTGAACAAACAACCATCAGTTCTATTATAACTGCTTTGTATACCTAAACAATATCAGTGACCCGTTATATATATATTTTTTTATCATTAAAAAGATATTAAATTCACAAAGCCCACAAGTTAAAGGGAATAGGATGAGATATGAAATAAATCTACATTTTCTTTTAATAATAATAATAATAATAATAATAATAATAATAATAATAATAGGTCGTTATCTTAAGTGGGACAGTCTGAGCCAGGGCTGGAAATGAGTCCCACTCCCGCCCTGCTGTGTGTCCACTATTGCATTCAACTCAAAATTCTGCTTCTCACTTTCAAATCCATCTACAACCCCACTCCCTCTTATTTTTGTGCAATCCTTCATGCATTCAACCACTCTGCTCCCCATCTCTGGAACTCACTTCCTCCAGATCTTCGCAACTTTCAATCACTTTCTGTTTTTAAAGCTAGACTTAAGATGTGCCTCTTTTGAATTGCATGTCCAAAATAACATCCATTTCTCGTTTTTAATTTTTATTTCACTGCCTAGTTTTATTGCTTGTGCTGATATTGCTTATTTTTCTGTCTTAATTGATTGTGTTTTATTTCTCTCTTTGTACGGTGTCCTTGTGATTCTTGAAAGGCGACTTGAAATTAAATAAATTATTATTCTAGTCACGTTAAAAGGTTTTTTAATGGTACCTGGCAATAGATTTCTGATTTCTGTATTAAAGAGAACATACGGTAGTCTCATATCAAATGCAGATTTTCTGAGGACCTCAATTTTGTATTTTCATTTGCTGTAAGCAACAATCATCCAAATGAATAAGAATAAGCGCTTAAATGTCACTGTTTTCAATACATTTATAAAGGCAAATAAATCTACTGTTGAAGCTCTTGGCCGCCTCTGAAGCGCACGCTAACTGGGTTAATTGGATTTTATAAACGTTCTATACGTGACATGGGTCAAACATAAAAGTTAAAGAACGCTGATTAATGGAGGAGAGTTAAATGCAAGTAAGGCTACAAAATAAGAAGTAATTCAATCGTAGTAAAAAGGATTACGGATTTTTTCCCCCTCAAACACAGGAAGTGAATATATCAGAAGAACTCACTCTGTGAAGCTGCCGTCCGGTGCAGCCGGAGAGGCCTTATTGTCCGCAGGGTTCCACAGTACCAGCTGGCCCGAGACACCCAGACAACAGATAAGGGAGCCGGTATAACACAACTCGGCCTTCTTGATGTCTCCTAACTGACCACAGTGCTGGTTCTCAGAAACAACCAAAACCTCCATGGAGCTCTGCCAATCGAACATCTCCACAACGGTTCCAAAACAACGTTTGGTCGCAACACTCACATCCTCTACACATAAACAAACTGTTTAAATTGTCTTTAAATATCTGGATAACAGTGTCGGGAAGATTTAACGTTTCATTCTCTTGTAAACAGGTACTCTATCATGTGCCTTTACTTCCAGCGTCAGCTGACCGAAACCTTCTTCTTCCTATTCTTTATGGAATTTTTTTGGCGGTTGGCACGCAACGAAAAGGTGCATTACCGCCACCAACTGGTATGGAGTGTGGATCAGAATGGCTAATATACTAAACAAAACAAACAAACCAAATCAACAAAACCAAAACAAATTTCAAATCCTCTCAATTGTATTAATTAATCTAAGATAATGAAAAACAATTACATAACACTTATGTCTTGAGTTTTTTCTAAATATTTCTATTAAATCAAAGTATATTCTTTTCATTTTTAGATTTTGAACCATTTCCCTCCTTTCTCTTTTATACTTCTTATAGTGAAGCATAACATGTTCTACTGTCTATTGTTGCTCATAGTATTTGTGATATATTGTAAAATGTTTAATGACATTGTCCTGTTGTGGGCGCTATGATCTAATGTGTTGTGGGTATTGGGGATGTTTGGAGCGGAAGTGAAGGAGAATAATAAAAATGGAGTTGATGTTCGGAACACCGTTGAACGACTCACGCGTATATGTTATAAAGAACACCACAGTATTCACAACTGCCAGTGTTATGTTTACCTATTTTGAATAACGTACTGTTTAATCCTGTGTGCCCAACTCTAAGTCTTGATATAATTGTTTCTTCTCTTCTGTTCCTCTTTGCACATTTCATTTGTCCTACTCTCCTTTGAATCATGTAAAACCACTGTCCTTTCCTCTCTTCCTCACATTGCTTTTGACACTTTTCCTTCATCTTCTGTTAAATTATGCTTTTTATTTCCATCTTACTAATTTTAACTGACACATCGATGTCTTTTCTTATTGTAGCCTCCTTTGCAACCTTATCTGCCATTTAATTTCCTGTAACTCCCATATGTGCTGGTACCCACAAAAATATTACTGTAATGCCCATCATTTGAATTCTGTATAATGTTTGCTGAATTTCTATCAAAAATATCTGGCCTACTGTCTGAGTGGCTTCTCTTTAAACTGATTAGTGATGAAGATGAATCTGAACAAATAATCACTCTCAGAGGTCATATTTCTTCTACCCATTGCACTGCAAACAGACTTGCTAGCATTTCTCCTGTGTATACTAATATATTATCACTGGTCCTCTTTCCTACTGTAATATGAAAGTCTGGAACAATAAAAGATACTCCTATCTTGTTAACTAAACTTTTTGATGCATCTGTGTAGATCTGAATGAAACTGTAGTAACTATTAATATATCTGTATTGTATTTAAATTCAAAATACACACCCTATCATTGTTTTTCTTGTTGAATATTGAAATATCTATTTTTGCTTCAGGTAGTATCCAAGGTGGTACTGCTGGCAGTGGTACGGTTGGACTGAACATTAAATCAGTTAATTCTAACTCCATTGCTTTTTGTTTAATTGTCCATCCAAAGCTTTTTCTCTCCCTCTTCTCCATTTCCCAACAAGATGTTGAAGTGCTTTGTGCTGGATGATCTTCATTATGTCCCTGTAAATTAACCAAATAGTTTAGAGATAACTGAATTCTCCTCAACTCAAGTGGCTTTTCTCCCATTTCCACCTGTTGTGCTGCCGTTGGAGTTGTTTTGAATGCCCCTGTACATAATCTCAAAGCCTGAAACTGAATGTTATCTAACTTTTTTAGAGATGAACTTGATGCAGATCCATACACCATACACCCATAACCCAGTACTGATCTAATTAATCCACAATAAATTGCCTTCAACGCTTTTCTGTCCTCCCCCAATCACTTCCCACCAAACATCTCATAACATTTAACACCTTCCTACATTTGTCCTGTATTTTCTGGATATGTACACTCCATGTTATTCCCTCATCCAACCATAACCCCAAAAACTTAAATTGTTTCACTCTTTCTAATTCTTGATTATACAGCTTTGATTTTACCTCTGTACCAATTCTTTTCTTTGTAAAAAAAAAAAAAAAACATTGTCTTTGTTTTATCTACTGAGAATTTAAAACCCCATTTATATGACCACTCCTCTATTTCTGAAATAACGTCCTGTAGCTTTTTACCAATAAATTTGAGATTTCTTCCCCTCTTCCAAATTGCCCTATCGTCCACAAAAAGTGAAAACCCCATGCTCATTTTCTCCATTATCTTGCATATGTTAGAGGTTGAAACCTTCTTCTTCTTGGATTTAATGGCGGTTGGGAACAAACTTTTAGCAGCCACTTACTAGTATGGAGTGTGGTTGTCTATCTATCTATCTATCTATCTATCTATCTATCTATCTATCTATCTATCTAGTCTGTTTGTGACCCCCCCCCCCCCCCTCTGGTCATACATCCCCCGCTCTGGCCTGAATGAGTAATATTATGGATTTTTAAAAATGTATATAAAGTAGGGCTGTCCGTTTTAACCCGTTAACTTTGTTAACCACAACGCTGACATTTTTTTTTGTTGCCGTTAATTTCGCGTCAAAACACACACACCGTTCCCTAATGTTTTTTCCCACCGTGCTCTACGGACTGTGTTTCTTTTACCCTCGGCGCTTTCCGTAGTTTCAAGAGAGTGTAGCAAAACAGACCCGCGTGTCACCATAGACGCGTCATAGGGCGCAGGTTCGCACGTCAACGTCACCGCCATATTGTATGTGGCAGAAAAAAGTTGAGTTCTGTTATTGTGAACGTGGATCAGAGAAGATGCCTCATTCCTGTGCTGCAATAAATATATATACACACACACACACACACACACACACACACACACACACACATATATATATATATATATATATATATATATATATATATATATATATATATGTGTGTGTGTGTGCGTGTGTGTGAATGTGTTATGAATATGATCAATTTGTTAAATCTAAACATTGTGGTCTTCATTATTTCATAAAACCGTGTCACACGTGAACCTTTAGGAACAGACTTTTTGGGTGGGTATTAAAGAGGTAAAAATAATAATATGAGGAAAAAAAAGTCCTAGGTCAAGAAAGTAAAAATAAACAAACAAACGCAAAAGTGATAATGTTATGATAAAAACATCATATTGTGAGAATTAAGGGGGAACATTTCCAGAATAATCACAGTTTGCAGAATTATTTCACTCCTGGAGTAATAGGGCCAGGTTAGATTATTTTAAATATTTTTATTCTTTAGGAGAATAAATTCAGGAGAATGAAGCTAAAGGGATACGAAAATAAACTTGTAATATTACAAAAAAAATACTACGAATACAAAGTATATTCAGAGATTAAAGTCCCTCTGATACTGTTTAAGTGACTGAGTAACTGCAGATTTGCCACATTTAAGATGGCGGACGCTCTGACGCATCGCAGCACAGGCAGAACCCGCCCAATGACGCGTCTACTCTTATATTATGTCTATGCGTGTCACTACCACTGAGCTATATAATACACTGGAGTGCTGATTTTGCCGCAAAACTGAAGTCACTGGCCGCCATCTTGCTACTCCCTACTCTCACAGAATCCCATAGGATTTGGTTGCAACAACAAGCAGTTTTCTGGCTGAGTGAAAACGTTTTACAGGTAATTCTACAGTCAGTGGATGTACTAACACTATCAACTACTAGGAAATTAGGTGCTGAAATATTTTACATGTTATTCATATTAAATATATATATATATATATATATATATATATATATATATATATATATATATATATATATATATATATGTATTGTTGTCATGTGTATTCTAATGAGTGCTCTTCAATGACGTCATTAATGGGTGTGACTATAAATTGTGGACCATGCGCAATGTTGTTGTGTGAAGTAAAATAAAGTGGTGGCGTGTGACGTGTCGCTCGTGGAAACAACTTGATGTAGTCGTGTGCTGTTATTCTCCGACTGTTCCCTGCCCTTATGATGACAGCGCCAACAGGTTATGGGCCCAGGAGGGAGATGGAAGTCGATGGCAAAGATTGTGCTTTGATGGAGATGAAAGAAATTATGAGCTGTGGGAGGCAAAGTTTCTGGGACATCTCCGGGTGCATGGCTTGAAAGAAACAATACTGCGTAAGGTGGAGCCGAATGCAGACGCCGATGAAGATGACGACTCGGATAAAAACGAGGAAGCCTACGCCGAGCTGATCCAGTGTCTAGATGACAAGAGTTTGTCTCTGGTTATGAGAGAGGCGGCAGATGACGGCAGGAGGGCGTTGCAGATCCTGCGAGACCATTATGCGGGCAAAGGAAAGCCGCGGGTAATTAGCCTCTACACAGAACTGACATCCCTCCAGAAAGCTGCCAGCGAGACTGTTACAGACTACATTATTTGGGCTGAAACTGCCATTACAGCGCTAAGAAATGCTGGAGAGACGCTGAGTGATGGGCTGTTGATAGCCATGACTTTGAAAGGTTTGCCTGAACCATTTAAGCCATTTGTTGTTCACATAACTCAAAGTGATGATGACAAATTAACTTTTGGTGACTTCAAAGTTAAGTTGAGAAATTATGAAAGCACCGAAAAGTTAAAAGTTAACATGGATGAAGATAATGTGATGACAGCCAGTGGATTCTCAAGCAAAGGGATGCAGAGACAAAAAGCAAACCCAGAGTTTACATGTTACAGCTGTGGCCAGAAGGGACACAAAGTGCGACAATGTCTGACGAACTATAAAGGACAGAGACAATGGTGCAGTTTCTGTAAAAACTCCAGTCATAAAGAGAGTAATTGTCGAAGAAAGAAGAAAGAAAGTGTGAAACAGGCTATCGAAGGGGATGATCACTCATTTGTTTTCAAGATGAGCGACAGCCAGATCAGCGGCTTGAAACAAAGAGGACTGATGGTGGACACCGGTGCAACGTCTCACATAATTAATGACCTGAACAAGTTTAAAAAGTTTGATGATGCCTTCCGACCGGAGGAACACTTCGTGGAGCTTGCTGATGGGACGAGGACAAGTGGTGTGGCACAGAAGAGAGGCGATGCAGAGGTGTGGCTGCGAGACACCGAGGGACGGAACGTGAAGGTGCCGATAACGAGGGCGCTGTTCATCCCCACCTACCCCCAGAGCATCTTCTCTGTTAAAGCAGCGACGGCAAAGGGAGCTTCGGTCAACTTTCAACAAGGACACGATCAACTCATCTGCAAGGATGGAACCAGGTTTGACATCAGCGTGTACAATAGGCTGTATTTCCTTGATGTTCTCGATGAAAATGACTTTGCTGATAAAGAGGATGATAAAGTTTTGGGTTGCTATGACATTCAAGAGTGGCACAGGATTTTAGGTCACTGTAATTTTCAAGATGTATTAAAACTAGAAAATGTTGTGAAAGGTATGAAAATTAAAGGGAAGGTTGATAAAACTAAACTATACTGTGAAACATGTATTAAAGGGAAATTTACCCAGAGTAGAAATAGACAAGCTGATGCAAAAGCTAAAACGGCCCTTGAGCTAGTGCACACAGATTTAGCTGGCCCTATTGAGCCTGCTGCAAAAGAAGGATTTAGGTATTCACTTGCATTTACTGACGATTTTTCAAGTGCAATATTTGTCTATTTTCTAAAAGCTAAAAGTGACACAGTCAGAGCTACTGAAAGGTTTATTGCAGATGTAGCCCCCTATGGAAAAGTAAAGTGCATTAGATCAGATAATGGCACTGAGTTCATGTCAAGAGATTATCAGTCTTTATTGAGTAAAAATGCTATTCGACATGAGACATCTGCGCCGTATTCTCCCCATCAAAATGGGACGGCGGAAAGAAGCTGGAGAACCCTGTTTGAGATGGCCAGGTGTTTGCTGATTCAGAGTAATTTGCCTAAAGAATTATGGACTTATGCTGTAATGACTTCTGCAGTTATACGCAACAGGTGTTTTAATAATCGTCTGGGGCAAACGCCGTATTACATGTTGACAGGAAAGAAACCTGATCTTTCTAAAATGAAGGAGTTTGGATCAGTGTGCTATTCTTACAAACAAAATAAGAAAAAGTTAGACCCAAGGTGTGATGAAGGAGTTTTTGTTGGTTATGATAAAAACAGCCCATCATATTTGATTTATTATCCAGTTACAGGAAGGGTGTGTAAACACAGGTTAGTCAGATTTCTGACTAAACCTGAAAATGAATGCCAAACTCAGACTGATCCAGAGGAGTTGGAGGATGAGTATTACAGAAAAACTGTTCCTGTTAAGTCAGAGTTAAAAGTAGAACAGCAGGTGTCAGAAGGAACAAAAAAGATGCGTGCTGAACCTTCAAGTGTGGGAAACACAAATATCAGGCAAGATGAAGAACATTGTCTACGACGCTCCAAAAGAGAGAAAAAAGTGCCTCTGTATTTAAAGGACTACGAATGTAAGGCAGATAGTGATGATTTTGCCACAGCAAATTTTAACAATGTTGATTATTGCTATCGTTTAGTGTGTAATACACCACAAAATTTTAAAGAGGCCCTGACTTCACCTGAGTCTGAGAAGTGGGTAGAAGCTATGAAGGAAGAGGTTGAATCCTTAAAAGAAAATAACATTTACTCTGGCCACACTGCCAGAAGGTAAAAATGCAGTGGGGGGTAGATGGGTTTATACCATCAAGGAGAATGCAGATGGAGCTGAGACTTTTAAAGCCAGGTATGTGGCAAAAGGCTACAGCCAGGAAGCTGGTGACTGTGAAGTGTATATAGAACAGCCTGAAGGTTTTATGGTTAACTCAGAATTTGGTGAAAAACTGTTTTTTAAACTTAACAAGTCGTTGTATGGTTTGAAACAATCAGGACACAATTGGAACAAGATGCTATCTGATTATTTGTCTGAAAATGGTTTTGTACAAAATGAAGCAGATCACTGTGTGTATACAAAACATACAGCAAATAATAGAGTGATTGTAGTCATTTGGGTTGATGATCTTATTATAGCAACGAGTGAGGATTCTCTAATGGACAGTGTTAAAGACATGCTGAAAGCAAAGTTTAAGATGAGAGATATGGGGATGCTTGAACATTTTTTGGGCATTGATTTTACACAGACAGATGGAGAAATAAAAGTTAACCAAAAAAGGCACATAACTAAAATACTGGAGAAGTTTGGTATGTCTGAATGTGGTACTAGATGCACTCCATGTGAACAGAAGTTAAACTTTGAAAGTGAAAGCGAACTTGTAGACCCAAGATTGTATCGTGAGCTTATAGGAAGCTTAATATATCTCATGATGTGCACAAGACCTGATATTAGTTGGGTTGTAAGTAAACTCTCACAATATTTGTCACAACCAAGGGAGTGTAACTTGGTAACAGCAAAACACGTGTTGAGATACTTGAAAGGGACAATAGACAAGAGTTTATGCTTTAAGAGGAGCGAGGAGAAACTTCAGCTCATAGCATACAGCGATGCAGACTGGGCGACTGATCAGAGTGACAGGAGAAGCGTTACAGGTTATTGTTTTAGCCTTAATAAAAATGGACCTGTTATCTCATGGAAGTCAAAGAAACAACAAACTGTGGCTCTGTCTACGTGCGAAGCGGAATATATGGCATTGGCAGCGACAACACAGGAAAGTTTGTATCTTGTACAGTTGTTGGGTGGAATGGACAAAGACTGCATGTATATGCCAGTTACAATATTTGAGGACAATCAAGGGGCAATAGCTTTGTCAAAGAACCCAGTATTTCGTCAGAGATGTAAACATGTTGATATCAAGTATCACTTTGTCAGATCTGCACTTTATGATGGAAAGATAAACATTGTGTATTGCTCAACAGCAGATATGGTTGCAGACGTTTTTACCAAACCTGCCACAAAGCTAAAACTAGGAAAATTTATGCATTATATGTTTGGAATGTAAAATAACTTGTTTTAAATGTTTAAAAAAGAGAAAAAAAAAATGTTTGAATGACGATTGTATAGTGCAAGAGCAAGTGGGGGGTGTTGTCATGTGTATTCTAATGAGTGCTCTTCAATGACGTCATTAATGGGTGTGACTATAAATTGTGGACCATGCGCAATGTTGTTGTGTGAAGTAAAATAAAGTGGTGGCGTGTGACGTGTCGCTCGTGGAAACAACTTGATGTAGTTGTGTGCTGTTATTCTCCGACTGTTCCCTGCCCTTATGATGACAGCACCAACATGTATATATAAGTATGTGTATATGTATATATATGTATACACATATGAAAATATATGTTTTTGTATATTTTTATTTATATATTTATAAATGTTAAACATATATATTTAAATGAATAAAATGCAAAATATTTCAGCACATGACTTTCTCAGTACTTGATATTTTTAGAACATAACATAAAACTATATGGCATTTGACATTTTAAAAGTCTTAAGCCCCCCCTGAACATGAGAAAATCCTCGTTATTCGATGCTGTAGCGAACATATTCCCTAGTTACTGGGGGAAAATAGGGAGTACCAATATGGCGGCTGGTGGCTTCACAGAGACTCGTTCAAACAGACGGTGATTAGCACTCCAGTGTATAATATAGCTCAGTGGTCACTACCATAGACATAATATAAGAGTAGACGCGTCATTGGGCGGGTTCTGCCTATGCTGCGATGCGTCAGAGCGTCCGCCATCTTAAATGTGGCAAATCTGCAGTTACTCAGTCACTTAAACAGTATCAGAGGGACTTTAATCTCTGAATATACTTTGTATTCGTAGTATTCTTTTTGTAATATTACAAGTTTATTTTCGTATCCCTTTAGCTTCATTCTCCTGAATTTATTCTATTAAAGAATAAAAATATTTAACATAATCTAACCTGGCCCTGTTACTCCAGGAGTGAAATAATTCTCCAAACTGAATATTCTGGAAATGTTCCCCCTTAATTCTCATAATATGATGTTTTTATCATAACATTATCACTTTTGTGTTTGTTTGTTTATTTTTACTTTATTGACCTAGGACTTTTTTTTCCTCATATTATTAATTTTACCTCTTTAATACTCACCCAAAAAGTCTGTTCCTAAAGGTTCACATGTGACGCGGTTTTATGAAATAATGAAGACCACAATGTTTAGATTTAACAAATTGATCCTTATATTTATAACACATACACACACAAATATATATATATATATATATATATATATATATATATATATATATATATATATATATATATATATATATATGTGTGTGTGTGTGTGTGTGTGTGTGTGTATTTATTGCAGCACAGGAATGAGGCATCTTCTCTGATCCACGTTCACAATAACAGAACTCAACTTTTTTCTGCCACATACAATATGGCGGTGACGTTGACGTGCGAACCTGCGCCCTATGACGCGTCTACGTATATGATGTCTGTGGTCACTACCCCATTACCCGATCCGTACCGGTAGCACGATCCGTACCATCAGCTCATTTGCGCGTGCGCGAATAGAATAACTTCCGGTGGGAAATATTTCGTTTTTCTTACTTTTTTATTTTTTTTTATTTTTTCGACGCAGGGGTTTCTTTTTGTATATCTTTGTATTTGCGGCAATAATGCATATTCTAAAGAATAAACAACAGAAATACATAAATACATTGTTTTTTTTAATAGCAAAAATGTTTCCCAGTTGTAGTTAGGGAAATAAAAATACATAAAACATTTCTTAAAGTACATAAACCCCCAGCTATAAACACATATACGAGTACAGAAACTTATTAAGTTCCTTCAGGTCTTGATTATTATTCCGTACGTTTTTCGGCATCTAACTACTCCTGCATACTTCAACCGATTTAAACAATTTTCGTATCAAAACGTTCAGCTCGTTCACGACATTACTGCTATGTCTTTTTGTAATTATAACTTTTATAATATTTAAAAAATTTAACTTTTTGTGCGTTTTTTGCTCTCATTGAAAATTAATGGAAAATCCTTCAAATTCTTCAAATATTTCAACTTTTTGACATCTTACTGCTTCAGCCTACTTTCAGCTATAAACGCCATTCAACTTTTAAAACGTAGTGATATCTTTTGGCTATTATGGTATGTTTCAGCTTTTTCATATCTTTCACCATTTTCGTATAGTACGTCTTTAAAATAATTTTGGCTTTTCAAGAAATTCAGCAAATAACATGCGTTGCTATGGTCGTCAAGGAGCCTCGTTTAGAGTGCGCACTCTAGAAATTCAACAAATTCTTCTTCTCCGAACAACTTCTTCTCACTCGCTCAAATTTCACCCTATCCACATAAATTATACATCAAAACGTAGGAATTTTTGTCTGGATTCGGAAAATGTAACCATAATTGGTGTGGGATTTATAGATTTTTCGCAAATCACCTCAGAGCGACACTAACCCGAAACCTTTCCCATTCATTTCCTATGGAGCGGTTTTCAAAAATGACACGTGGAAATCCAAAACATCACATGTTTTCGCATCGTCGCTACTCCTAAACCGTTTCATGTAGAGGCATGAGACTTTCACACATTCATGTCCCGACCCTTCTGGCGCTCACAAAAGACAAATTGTGTCGATAAATGTTACGGTATTGCCGCAGGAACAATTTGTTCAGGAGTAGCGTTTTGGGAAAATGCTAAAACAGGATCAGACTTCAATCTCCCCAAATGAGGCACTTTTCTACATCGTCGCTACTCCTAAACCGTTTTATGTACAGGTATGAGACTTTCACACATGAATGTCCCGACCCTTCTGGCACTCATAAAAAAGGAATTTTGTGGATAACTGTTACGGTTTTTCCGCAGGAACAATTTGTTCGGGAGTAGCGAATGTGCAAAATCCTTAAAACGCTTTGGAGCTTCATTCTTCCACATCATCCACTTTTTACATCGTCGCTGTGCCTACACCGATTTTTGTACAAACCTAAAAATGAACTCCATAGTCCTCAAAAGCCTGCTGATACTCAGAGTGAAATAATTATTTTGATATCTCTTATACTTTTTCAGCTAGAGTGATTTGTTCGGGAACCTTTTTAGAGGATTTCTGAAAATCGCTAAAAATTCCCTTTATATCATAATTTTTTATGCCTTTATTAAACTTTTTCCAGCAAAAACCGATAGCATGTCTTCTTCCCCTATCCGTTAAGAATTAAATGCTGAAAAAATTACATCTCTACCATTTACGGAACAGGAGATATGGAGCGTTGTTTGAGGCAAAGTTCTCCATTATAATCCAATAGCAGCCTCTGACACAAAGTCTCTGCACTTCGGTAGACTGGTCTGCTGCAGCTGTGTCAGTGAGTTTCCATGACGACGGAACTCTGAGGGCCAGAGGGAGACGCTCAATTGAGATAGAATGGCAACTTTCAACATCCCCTGCAGTGGCTGTGATTAATGTAGGAGCCTGAAATTCGCACAGTCACTTCCTCTTAACATTTTAAAATTTTCAAGTGACTTTCAGGGATATGTCACTTTTCTGTCCCATTTTGGATGTCACATGCTTTCCTATTGGGCCTTTGCTTCCAACAGGACCTGGGATGATGCCTATGGGGCTAAAATAGTAGCTTTAACATTTGCAAATGTGTGTGGAGAGTTGTGTGTCTGTATCTCGATTTGTGCGTGTGCAGTGGGATTTGTAAATGTGTGAGAAGATTTGAGTGTCTGTACAACAATCTGCAAATGTGTAAAACTACTTGTGTGTAATCCGTTTTGCAAATGTGTAAAAAATCCACAAATCTGTATTCAGATCTGCAAATGTGTACAGAGATTTGCAAATGTGTAAAAAATCCACAAACCTGTATTCAGATCTGCAAATGTGTACAGAGATTTGCAAATGTGTAAAAAATCCACAAATCTGTATTCAGATCTGCAAATGTGTACAGAGATTTGCAAATGTGTAAAAAATCCACAAACCTGTATTCAGATCTGCAAATGTGTACTGAGATTCGCAAATGTGTAGATCAATCTGTAAGCACACACAGAGACACTTGTGTCTGAAGTGTTTTTGCTTCAAGACCCAGAAATACAGACAAATCATTGGTTACAAGTCAAGCGGTTTTTCGGTTGGCTCTCTTTACACACGTGATTTTTGCTACTGTTCTGCCGCGTGAGATGCACAAATGCGTGGAAGGATTTGTATGCGTATCTTTTCGATTTGTGTCCCCTTGCGCAGACTCACAGGCTCAAAGGCTCACATACTGCCCTGAGCGCAGGCTCACAGGCACACAGGCTGCCTCTTCCGGCTGTGGGAGGTCACGTGACTTTCAAGGATTTTACCAAAGCGTTTTGCTTCCAGACGGCTGATAAGGCAACTTGTTATAACTATATAACTTTCTCCCTTTAACGGCAAAGGTTTCTTGTTTTAATGAGAGACTTATCTTGCTAAAACCAGATAATTGTCTCATCATAACAACGCAACATACCCCGGCATCAGCTCGCGGGATATTTGAGTGTCATGGAGAAGAGGAGAGACGGAGGGGCGCCTTTTATTTCTTTTTAAAAAGTCGTCATTTGTCGGAGGAATGTATTTCTGCACTGAGGAGTGACAAGGTAAGTCGTGCATATACAGCAAGTCCTCTGCTTGAAATTTTATCAATTCGGCAGTTATTTATATTTAACAACTATGCTATGGAAACACAAGTTGCAGCCCTGAAGTACAGTCTCTGGCTCCGTTTACACGGTGAAAACAGGTTTGCGTTGCCTTTGTACTCTCCATTTACACACTACAAGGTTTAACTGTTGCTTAGGGGGGGCTTTCAGCTATAGCTGTGGGTTTATTTACAACAGTTTGCAGCCGAAACAGTCCTCCGCCAGCTGCTGTTTTCTTCTTCTGGGCAATTTGACCCGGAGCTTCAAAAATCACAGCACTACTAGTGGTGCGTCATGGGAATTACAGCGTTTAAGTACTCTGTAAACGGCCTGTGACTGCAAATGTTCTACATGGATGTTAATGAGAGAGGCTGACAAAAAGATATAGAGATACGGATAAGCAGCTTAATTTTTTTTAAAACATGTCATGCATACAATCATAAATTCTGCTGTAAAGATTAATAATCGTGTGCTTAAAAGAGTCTTTTTAGTTTATTTCTTTTTTATATTAACCATAATTTCATTGTGCTTGTAGACATATCAGCTATAGCAAGCATGGATGATGAGAGCTTGGTCATCTACATTCCCACCTATGCTGACAGAATTGCCACCTGGAGATTTTGCTTCGAGTTCCAAGGGAAAGGTGAAAGAGGTGTCCTTCGACAGACATTGCTTGAAAAACTCTTTTCATGCAAATCTTCATGGAAAAAGTCCAATTTGATCTAAAATGTTTTTGGTTACAGGTAATACCACTATGTAATATATTTCAAAAGAAAGTTTACCATTTGACTCAAAATGGTCATGTTTTCAGGAACATATGGAAGTGAGCCACAATAGAGTCAGTTAGCTTTTGTTTTTGCTGACAAAGATATAGAGCAAAAATACTGATTAAAAAGATTACTCCAACAACATTGTGAAATACAAGTTTTGAAGTCAAATTATTGCTGTTGCTATAAAGCTTCTTTAAGGTAAAAATTCTGAAGCATGTGTTTAAACTGTACTGATTTTCCTTTCTTTCCATTTCTTTTATATTCTTCAAAGTTGATTGTAAAATTGATAAATGCTTTGAGTGCAATAGTGCCCAGATTTCTAACAAAGACTTTTGTCTGTTGTATGTAAAAGGATTTTCTCATGTTCATTTTTGAGATCCATGTATTGATCTTTTTAATACTCATAGATCATGTTCTAGTTTGGTCATCTTCTGGAGGTAGAAAACTTCCTTTCAAAAGGATCTTTCAGAGCACTTGGTAAAGGTACTTTTAATGTATGTTCTTCTGTGAATTGATGTAACATTGGAGTATAATGTTATGTTTCTAAGGAAAGAATGAGTTGGTTTGATCACAAACCATAACACTTCATTTTGTAATGGGTTTTTACCAAAGATTCATTAAAGGTTTTCATATATCATTCGACCATATCGTCATTGTGAAACAGTACATAACTTGGGTCTCAGTGTTCAGTAACAGAGAACTATAAGTCTTGCTGTTATAAATATAAAAAGTATGTCTTGAATATGAGGAGCAGTGGAGGGGTTTACAGAACATGTCATTTAAACATTTTGTCCTACATGACAGATTACAAGGCAAATGTGAAGTTAGATTTCTTGTTATTGTCCTAATATATGTAGCAGCATATATTTGCTGTCAAACACAATAAGAATCACAGAAAATATAAAACCTAGCAGCAAAATTCAAAAAGTTATGTACATCATGATGAAACCTTTAAGTACATGGGAATCGAAGAAAACAGAGGTCTGTTTTTTCCCCCTCCATCTGTATTTCTTTGACTGCCTGTCCTTTATGGGTTGTGGGGTCTGCAGCTGCCTAATTCTGACTGTGTGGGAAAGTGACAGGTTCATTCTGGACAGGCTCACAAGGTCATTTGCTCCACAAACTCTTTTTTTTACAAGAAAATATCACACGTGTCACAGGTTTGTGTGTATATAAGCTCTTAAAAATAAGTATAACTCAATTGTTTCATCATGTGTGGACGGTGCATGAAGAAAGTTCTCTGTCATCAGAAGGTATGATACTTCGAACTGTCTCATCACGTGTGAACGGTCCTCTGAAGACGTTGGACTGTGCAAGTTTCCGCCACTTGCTCAAAAACCTGTTTGAGATTGTCTTGTTCACCAAAAAGCCGTGGAAGGGTATACATCATGTAGGACCGGCAACTTGGAGCAATAGTATCTCTAATCTTACGAATTATGTTCCATAAGTGAACCACTTTAAGAGTTCTTCCTGAAAGACAAGAAAATAAACAAGTTCTTAAAGTACATAGCTACTCCATATTTAAAAGCATATATCATATAGTATTTATCTTTTACATTCAAACATACCTCAGTGATATTTAAACAGGTGAGCAGAATTGGCTGCTTATCCAAGAAGTCACCAGTAAAGTAATCTGTATTCTTCAGTTTTTGAAAAAGGTTCATTCAGTACTGTGTACAACGTTTCCTTAAGAAATCTCACCAGCTGTTGATGTGCTGGCTGTGGGTGCTGGATCCCACAATTAAGTAGTTTTCAGGATAGCTGTCATCAAGATGCAAAAATCTTTGAATGTCTTTCATTGTACCATTCTCTGTCTCCATGTCAATATGAATTCTGGCTGTGGTACCCCCTCTGTTACTGCTGGAAGAAAATATCCAGCAGTAACTTTTGGACAGCACCATCCATGTATTCAGCTTTAGAGATGCCAACCTGTAAACACAGCAGAGATTTTGTTATCGTTCTTTCAAGTTTTTTATTTTAAACAAAAGGTAAAAATAACAATGTATTCTTTCTAAAAATTGAGCACGTTAGTTCTGCTAAATGTGAGAATCTAAATATTCCAAATTCAAAGTTTTCAAGTATTTAAATTTTGTGTCAGATCAAATGGACAGGCATTCTAAGATGCAAAAGAGAACATTCATGATTTTCTGGCTGTATTTTTAATGTAGCTATCTTAATCCTGGTCCTCCTACCTAAATGTTTTTGTTTATGGGAATTTTAAAAAGTACTTTTACAGAATTCCCATCAGAAGAAGAATAGCTACTGTTTAAAATTGTGATTAAAGGTTAGACTGGATCAATGTTTAATTGCTCAAACCTGCAGTCAAAGGCCCTGTTTACAGAGTACTTAAACGGTGTAATTCCCATGACGCACCACTAGTAGTGCTGTGATTTTTGAAGCTCCGGGTCAAATTGCCCAGAAGAAGAAAACAGCAGCTGGCGGAGGACTGTTTCGGCTGCAAACTGTTGTAAATAAACCCACAGCTATAGCTGAAAGCCCCCCCTAAGCAACAGTTAAACCTTGTAGTGTGTAAATGGAGAGTACAAAGGCAACGCAAACCTGTTTTCACCGTGTAAACGGAGCCAGAGACTGTACTACAGGGCTGCAACTTGTGTTTCCATAGCATAAGTGTTAAATATAAATAACTGCCGAATTGATAAAATTTCAAGCAGAGGACTTGCTGTATATGCACGACTTACCTTGTCACTCCTCAGTGCAGAAATACATTCCTCCGACAAATGACGACTTTTTAAAAAGAAATAAAAGGCGCCCCTCCGTCTCTCCTCTTCTCCACGACACTCAAATATCCCGCGAGCTGATGCCGGGGTATGTTGCGTTGTTATGATGAGACAATTATCTGGTTTTAGCAAGATAAGTCTCTCATTAAAACAAGAAACCTTTGCCTGTTAAAGGGAGAAAGTTATATAGTTATAACAAGTTGCCTTATCAGCCGTCTGGAAGCAAAACGCTTTGGTAAAATCCTTGAAAGTCACGTGACCTCCCACAGCCGGAAGAGGCAGCCTGTGTGCCTGTGAGCCTGCGCTCAGGGCAGTATGTGAGCCTTTGAGCCTTGAGCCTGTGAGTCTGCGCAAGGGGACACAAATCGAAAAGATACGCATACAAATCCTTCCACGCATTTGTGCATCTCACGCGGCAGAACAGTAGCAAAAATCACGTGTGTAAAGAGAGCCAACCGAAAAACCGCTTGACTTGTAACCAATGATTTGTCTGTATTTCTGGGTCTTGAAGCAAAAACACTTCAGACACAAGTGTCTCTGTGTGTGCTTACAGATTGATCTACACATTTGCGAATCTCAGTACACATTTGCAGATCTGAATACAGATTTGTGGATTTTTTACACATTTGCAAATCTCTGTACACATTTGCAGATCTGAATACAGATTTGTGGATTTTTTATACATTTGCAAATCTCTGTACACATTTGCAGATCTGAATACAGATTTGTGGATTTTTTACACATTTGCAAAACGGATTACACACAAGTAGTTTTACACATTTGCAGATTGTTGTACAGACACTCAAATCTTCTCACACATTTACAAATCCCACTGCACACGCACAAATCGAGATACAGACACACAACTCTCCACACACATTTACAAATGTTAAAGCTACTATTTTAGCCCCATAGATGCCCAGACACGACCCAATTGGTCGTGTCTAGTTGTTCTTAATCTTCAAATTCTTCAAATTTTTCAAATTTTTCAAATTCCTTCAATTTTTTTCAAATTCTCCAAATTTCTTCAAAATTTTCAAATTCTTCAAATTTTTCAAATTCATGAAAATTTTCAAATTTCTTCAATTTTTTCAAATTTCTTCAAATGTTTCAAATTCTTCAAATTTTTCAAATTCTTCAAATTTCTTCAAATTCTTCAAATTTTTTTAAATTCTTCAAATTTCTTCAAAATTTTCAAATTCTTCAAATTTCTTCAAAATTTTCAAATTCTTCAAATTTTTCAAATTCATGAAAATTTTCAAATTTCTTCAAATGTTTCAAATTTCTTCAAATTTTTCAAATTTTTTGAATTCCTTCAAATTTTTCAGATTTTTCCAATTATTCAAATTTTTTCAAATTTTTCAAATTCTTATATTTTTTCTAAAATTTCAAATTTTACAAATTTCTTCAAAAAAATTTCAAATTCTTCAAATTTTTTCAAATTCTTCTATTTGTTTCAATTCTTCAAACTTTTTCAAATTCTTTCAAATTCTTCTATTTGTTTCAATTCTTCAAACTTTTTCAAATTCTTCAAATTTTTTAATTTTTTCGATTTGTGTGTGTTCTTTGTTCTATTCCCTGTTCGTTTTTGTAAAAAAAAAAAAAAAAAATGCGGCTACTATAATCACGAGGTCTTCTCTAGTTTATGATGTGTACACCAGAGGGCGCTAATTTCTCAATCGATAATTTTAACTTTCCAATAAAATAAATGTTTAGAACAAGATTTTTTTATTTTTTTATTTATTTATTTTTTTTAATTGAATATATAGAAAAACAATAACAATCTCAATTAACAAGTCAATAACAATTATTTCAATACAAGTAGAAATATCACAACTCCTGCTTTTGAAAAATACAGTTAAATACAAAGGCTGGAACAAAGTATAAAATAAAATAAAATGAATAAAAATAAATAAAATAATAATAGTAGTTAAAATAAATTAATCCGTGGGGACTACCAACTGAAAATCTTCAATTAACTTAAACAATTTAATTGCATTTAAATTTTGCATCTTTCTCAGACATCTTTTGAAAAGGGAAAGTTCGTTTTTGAGAGCAGAGATTGAGAGGGAGCATTTTGCATAACGACATTTATGGATATAATACTTTGTTACAATTATTATAATATTGATTAAAAATTCCAATTTTTTTTCTTTAATGGATAAACCGAATTGAATGTTTTTCAAGGAAATAAAATCTATATTTATTGTTTTAGAAGACAGAAAGTTCCGAAGTTGATCCCATAAGTTTAATACTTCTTTACATTCATAAAAAAGATGTTTAGTTGTTTCCAATTGAGTTGTACAAAAGCCACAATTCTCGACATTAAACTTAAATCTTTCCCTTAAAAACTCATTTGAAGGATATATGTTATTTATTATTTTAAATTGTAATTCTTTATATTTAGGAGGAATTGGGAATTTCAAATAATTTGTCCTAATTTTGACTATCATAGATTTCTTAAAATTTTGTAAGAGAACTGTGTTTTTTGTTCTTCCTGGGTACATATTATTTATAGAATACTGATTCAAAAACTTGTTGTTGCACCTATTATCTCTAATGTCCACAAATTGCTCAAATGCTCAAATTGAATCTTATGGAGTCTAGGAATAAGGAAATTAGGTAAACTGTTTTTAACTGAATGAATGAGGACATCAGGGATACTTCGTAAAACTTTCTTATAAATTCTTAGTGAACAATCATTTCTATACTTCCTGTTAAAATTCTCCAAACTTAGAAAATCACCATTTCCATCCAGTAAATGAGTAATTGACCAGATTCCTTTATTCCACCAATTTTCTAGAAAAATAGATTTTCTACCACATAGAATGGCTCTGTTGTTCCACAGTGGAACATTATGAGGGCTAAAGTTATGCTTAAACATTAACTTCCACTGTAACAAAACCTGTTGGTGGAAATTAGAGAGTTGTAGGGGGAGTTTTGATAATTCAAAATCACATTTCAATAACAACTCAATACCTCCAACTTTTTGAAATACGAACGACGGAATAACAAATCAAATGAGATCACTGTTTTTTATAAGGGACTGAAGCCATCTCATTTTTAAAGTACCATTCATAATTTCAAAATCAATTGCCTTGATACCACCTTCCTCATAATTTTTTAGCAAATCACTTTTTCTGATATAATGGTGTTTGTTTTTCCAAATAAAGTTAAAATTAATTCTATTAATCTGTTTTATGATATTTGGAGGGACGGCTAAGGAATATGCAGGATACGTCAGCCTGGATAAGGATTCAGTTTTTGTTAACGTTCTACCAAACAACGTCAAGTCTCTTTGAAGCCAATTATTTAAGGTTTTGCCACATTTATCAATGTTGTCCTGTAAATTTTTTCTAACGCTGGTAGCTTTACATTTAGTAATCCACATGCCTAAGTATTTAATCTCATTTTTAACTGGAATATTGAAAATTGAAGAATCAGAACAGTTGTGAATGCTCATAATTTCACATTTGTTTATATTTAACTGCAGCCCTGAGGCTTGAGAGAACAACTCTATTACCTTTAGAGCTATAGGAATTTGTTCTTTGTTTTTTAGGAAGAGGGTTGTATCATCTGCAAATTGGCTAATGATTATTTTCTGGTTATTTATTTCCAAACCTTCAATATTGGAGTTTTTAATTGTTATTGCTAGTAGCTCTGTGACTAAAATAAATAAGAGAGGCGAGATACTGCAACCTTGTCTGATTCCTCTTTCTACTTTGAATCTGGGACATGTGCCCTGTGACAGAGACACGCAGCTATTGATATTGGTGTTTAACATGGTAATCATATTAAGAAAACTATTACCAAATCCGAAATGTCTCAACGTGTTAACAATAAATTGATGTTCTACAGAATCAAATGCTTTGTGAAAATCTAAAAACAACATAAAACTATCATCTTTTATTAAGTGACTATAATCAATAAGGTCCAGAACCAGGCGGATGTTGTTATGGATGGATCTGCCTTTTAGAAAACCAGATTGTGTTTGACTAATTATTCTAGGCAAGCCAGTTTTTAACCTCATTGCCAAAACCTTTGTTAGGATCTTGTAGTCTGTGTTCAATAGCGTGATAGGCCTTAAATTATTTAAGTTTTTCTTATCTTTACCAGGTTTTGGGATTAGTTTAATTATGCCTTGTTTCATAGTTTGCATGAGTTCCTTTCTACTAACACATTCTTCTACAGCCTGAAACAACAAAAGTTTTAAATCCTCCCAGAAATGTTTATAAAGGTTAGCTGTGAGTCCGTCTGGACCAGGAGCGCGATCAGACTCCATATTTCTTATAGCAATGTCAAATTCAGAGATTCTTAGCTCTTCATCACAGATTTTCTTAAAGTTTTCATCAATAGTAGGAACTAGATTACTTATTTTATCAAAAAAGGATGAAGTAATTCTCTCTGTATGTGAAGATTTATAAAGATTACTATAGAAATTAAATACTTCTTCTGTTATTCTATTAGTCTCAGAACATTCCACTCCATCAATAATAAGACTATTAATAGAATTATATTCCTGTCTATGTTTTTCTAAGTTACAAAAGAAAGCACTATTTTTTTCTCCTTCTTCGATCCACCTGGCTCTGGACCTTACATAAGCACCTTTTGCCTTATTTATGTAAATCTCATCTAATTTAGATTGCAATTTATTTATTGTTTCTTTATCTTCATCAGTCCAACTTAATTTTCTGTAAAGTGACATAAGATCTTTAATCACTATTGTCTCTTCTACTTTTTTTTCTATGTAATTCTTGACCAAATTTTATTGAAAACTTTCTAATACTGTATTTCAAGTATTCCCACTTAAGAATTGGTGTTTCAATAGAATTATCATTTGATATATTTAGAATAAGTTCTTTAATAAATTGACAAAACTCAAAGTTTTTAAGAAGGTTTGAATTAAATTTCCAGTAATTATTGGGTTTAGAACGTCTATCTAGATTTTGTAGTTTTAAACTAATAATGCAGTGATCACTTAAAGGACAGTTTGCTATCTCTGTTTCTTTAATACACTCTAGAACTGCAGTAGATACCAGCCAATAATCAATGCGTGATTTACTTTGACCATTAGGTTTGTGCCAGGTGAACTGTTTGACTCCACTGTGTAGCGTTCTCCAGACGTCCATCAATTTCGTGCTGCTAACAAATTCTTTAACAATAGGATTTGGAGTTTCTTTTGCCAGCAGTGAAGGCCAACGATCCATATATTCATCTGGAGCCAAGCTGAAATCCCCTCCAACTACGATATGATCAGTAGGAAAATTAGCATTAAACTCTGCAATAACCATTGTTATCTGATGTAGCAGATTCCTGTTGTATTGATCCTTATTATATCCATTAATGTTTAACAAAATTATTGGGACATTATCAACTTCTAAAACACAGGCCACCCAATGTCCATCCTTATCTGCTTTTTCACTCAAAATCTTACCGGGACACCTGAAAAAGCAGATGGCGACTCCAGCAGATCGATTTGTCCCATGACTGAAGAGAATTTTATCTCCCCATTGCTGCGACCAGAACTTCACGTCAGATGTGTCAGAATGAGTTTCCTGTAAAAAGGTGCAATGTGCTTGTTGTCCTTTACAAAACAAAAAAACTGCTTTCCGTTTAAGTGAGTCTTTCAGTCCCCTTGTGTTAAAAGAAACTAAAGAAAAATCTTTTTTTATCTGAAAAATAGAACACATGAACCTATGCACAAACGGTTTAGGAGAGTGAAAAGAAAAAACCTTGAGTGAGAGGTCCCATTAACAGAACAGTCCTCTATCTTTCCATGTTCATTTCTGCTGCATCTCAGTTCTCAGCTGTAGAAGCATCCATGATGCGTTTGCCTTCAATGAAACCAAACGGGCCCCTGAAGCCCGCAGCTTTGCCTTCTTTTCTTGCCTTTTCAATTTTTGGCCACGGAACTTGTCTCGCTTTCCAATCTTCTGGTGTCAAATCTTCAGAGAAGCGAACTCCTTCTTCTTTGGAAATGGGAGAAGTTTTAGTTCTCCTCCAGATGTCGTCTCTTAAGGCTCGTCTCACAAACATAATGATGATCTGTCTGTCCCTGTTATTCATCCTTCGACCCACTCTATGGACAACATCAACCTCTTCATCCATCTTTGAAGCCAAATTAGGTGCAATTTTGCACAGAAGGGCCACCACTTCTTCACGGATGTTCTCATTAGACTTTTCCTTTTTTCCTTTTATGCGGAGGCACCACCGTCTTTTATATCTTTCACTGTTAAGGACACCTTCTTTCAACTGCATGTTCTCTTTGGAGAGTGTATCCACTTGTTTCTCCAATGCTGTTATTTTCTTTTTGCAATCTTCAAGCTCTTCTGAGTTTAGCTGAACCGATTTAGCAATAGCCGCTAGCATAGCACTGTGTTGCTTCATTTGCGTGCCAACTTCTTCCATGCGGTCATCTACTTTCTGTCCTAAGGAACTTATGGCGTTTAAAATGGACTCGGTGTTCATTTGTTCCTGGGACGTACCTTTTGTTCTTTTCTCCATGTGTATGTTTTTTTCTGGAGTGCTGGTCGGGGTATTGGCTTCCCTTTCCCGTTTGCTAATTGTTGCTGACTCCATAGGCACAGAATAGTCGTGATCACTTTCAGAGCTTTTAGTATGCAGAGTCTTGACTGCAGGTGGCATAAACTTGTTGCTTTTCTTCATATTTCAAGCTGAGAGCTGATTTTACAGATATTAACTAATAGTTCACTTCATAAAATAATTTAGTGTCGGGACCTCTTTGGGAGCTCAGAGAAATACGACTGCCCTGTCCGCCATCTTCTCTCAGCTCCTCCTCCGATCAATAATCGATCGTCAAGCCTCAACTCACAAGATTATTTGTATAACGAAATTCACCGTATAATTAAAGATTAAATATTTTTTTCCAGTCCTGTTTGAACAAGCAATAAAACTAACAGAGTGCATTCAGACAATACAGATAAACGTTATGCAATGATAACTTCCCGGACTGGAGGATGCTGGAGCATATCCGATGATGACGTCAAGCAATACAATGGAGAGAATGTAAAACGTATCAATTTCTTTCAGAAAAGTCTTCAATATTTTATTTACGATATAGTTTAGCATTTTTTTAATGATTTAAGTATAGAAATAATTATTTTCAGTACCGTAATTAAATTTTTTTTGGCGAACCGGAAGTTATTCTGTTTGCGCTTGCGCAAATGAGCTGATGGTACGGATCGTGCTACCGGTACGGATCGGGTAGTGACAGCGCGCTCACTGTTGCGCAGACTGTTTATTTCATGCGACTTTGGGCTTGTTTTATTCTAAAGGCGCTTGTAAATTTCATGAGTCACGGGTTTTTTGGGACGTTTCTAAAAGTGAAATCGCTTATTTGGGCTCTAAAATAGGTGACGAAACAGCGGTTATTAAGAGACGTTTCTTCACTAGACACTTTGTATCCAGCTGAAATATCCCTCCGCCATAGGAGCCAACGGTAGTAAAGGCAGACAGAGCAACTCTGCACATATTTTCTGCAGTTTACGGTGCAATAACCGGTGATAACTGCTGAAAGTAGATTACTTGGTGCAGATCACCATTTTGAGCAGACATTGGTTCTAAAGATGAGTTTTTAACACGCTGATAACATTGTAGAAACCCAACCCATAAACCGTACTTTAATGCTTATTAATTTGTTTTCTCTGTATTTGACAAACTAAGGCTGAATTACGTTGCCAAACGAAGGACCTGGAGTTACTAAACAGTTGCTAAACAGTCTCATTCAGGGTACTAAGCTCCTGCCCAGTTGCAAGCAAAGACTGGAATGACCTGGAAAGACTGGAATGACCTGGAAATTTAAAACCTTTTTCCAGGCTTAAACTGTATGAATATGGAACAGCAAACAAAAATACTGTTGTTGGTGTGAAAGCTCAAAATTAGATGTGTGAGAGAGAGAGTGAAAAAGCGAACAATAAAACTTATGACTTTATTGAAATGCAAAATTTTTATCAATTTATATGCATATGCCTAATACCATGTCTATCTTTGTTTAAGAGGCAAAAAAATATATATCGGCATGGTATTTATTTACAAATGTATTTACACATTGTGTAAACATCAGGGCGTCATGATTAGTCATTTAGCCATTATAGTCCAGAGTTTAACATTTGGCACTAGGATGTTTTCATTCCAATTCTCAAAAGTGCTTGAAAAATAACAAAATAAAATTATTTTTTGTACAAGCATGTATTTTATTAGTGTTATTTATTGCAAAATTGCATATTAAAATGCCCAAACAGGCTATTACACTTTCAGAAATAAAAAGGATAAAACATGCAATTAATTTGCACTATCGACATTATGTGATTAATCGATTCAAATTCAAATTTGTAATCGTTTGACAGCCCTAATATAAATACATGTCTTGTGTCCTTCACATTTGTTAATTTAATACGTTTTCTGCTCGAAGCGGTTAAAGTAAACTAATACCCACTCCCAAAGTATTTTGTCATATTTCGGCCCGAAAAATCAACAGAAAAGGTCAAGAGTAGATGACGGGACAAACAGCCATGGTAATGTTACAGGACGAACTTTGGTGGATGATGAAGATTTGCAGGCAGTGTCACAAGACAAGAAGCAGCAGCAGCAGCAGCCGATTTCTCCACCCTCCCGCCCAGGATAGGTTACATGCTGTCTCCAGCCAGACAGCATGCCACACAACGTTGTCGTTATGTTCATTTATAAAACACTTGAAATGTTTTAGATTGATAGAGCTATCTATCTATCTATCTATCTATCTATCTATCTATCTATCTATCTATCTATCTATCTATATATACATATATATATATATATATACATACACTCACCGGCCACTTTATTAGGTACACCTGTCCAACTGCTCGTTAACACTTAATTTCTAAGCAGCCAATCACATGGCGGCAACTCGGTGCATTTAGGCATGTAGACATGGTCAAGAGAATCTCCTGCAGTTCAAACCGAGCATCAGTATGGGGAAGAAAGGTGATTTGAGTGACTTTGAACGTGGCATGATTGTTGGTGCCAGAAGGGCTGGTCTGAGTATTTCAGAAACTGCTAATCTACTGGGATTTTCACGCACAACCATCTCTAGGGTTTACAGAGAATGGTCCGAAAAAGAAAAAACATCCAGTGAGCGGCAGTTCTGTGGGCGGTAATGCCTTGTTGATGCCAGAGGTCAGAGGAGAATGGCCAGACTGGTTCGAGCTGATAGAAGGGCAACAGTGACTCAAATAACCACCCGTTACAACCAAGGTGGGCAGAAGAGCATCTCTGAACGCACAGTACGTCGAACTTTGAGGCAGATGGGCTACAGCAGCAGAAGACCACATCGGGTGCCACTCCTTTCAGCTAAGAACAGGAAACTGAGGCTACAATTTGCACAAGCTCATCGAAATTGGACAATAGAAGATTGGAAAAACGTTGCCTGGTCTGATGAGTCTTGATTTCTGCTGCGACAGTCGGATGGTAGGGTCAGAATTTGGCGTCTACAACATGAAAGCATGGATCCATCCTGCCTTGTATCAACGGTTCAGGCTGGTGGTGGTGGTGTCATGGTGTGGGGAATATTTTCTTGGCACTCTTTGGGCCCCTTGGTACCAATTGAGCATCGTTGCAACGCCACAGCCTACCTGAGTATTGTTGCTGACCATGTCCATCCCTTTATGACCACAATGTACCCAACCCATGATGGCTACTTTCAGCAGGATAATGCGCCATGTCATAAAGCTGGAATCATCTCAGCCTGGTTTCTTGAACATGACAATGAGTTCGCTGTACTCAAATAGCCTCCACAGTCACCAGATCTCAATACAATAGAGCATCTTTGGGATGTGGTGGAACGGGAGATTTGCATCATGGATGTGCAGCTGACAAATCTGCGGCAACTGTGTGATGCCATCATGTCAATATGGACCAAACTCCCTGAGGAATGCTTCCAGCACCTTGTTGAATCTATGCCACGAAGAATTGAGGCAGTTCTGATGGCAAAAGGTGGTCCAACCCGTTACTATCATGGGGTACCTAATAAAGTGGCCGGTGAGTGTATGTTAGGATATCAACGAGGTCAAGTGGAACGAGCTGTTTATCCCAGAACTGCATGGCACACTTAGATGGCACTGACCCAAAAGATTGGCACATATCTATCAGATACCACCCCGGAGGTGACGCTGTTTCCCTGCTGATGTCACAGTTTGGATGTGTACAGCCCTTGCATGGGTGTGTCCCGAGATCCCTATATAATGTTTGTGTGATGAGTAATCGAGGCCTCCTGCTGATCAGGGGCCCATCAGCGCTGGTGTGACTGTAACTATTTCTCTGTCTTTACGTAGATAAAATATAACTAAAAGCATACTTGTCTGTTTAATGCGTCCTGCATTCAAGGTAATAAGTAAGTGGGGGTCGCCTGACTGGGTAAAACGAACTGGGTCCACCGAGGGTGCTTCACCGTAGACGGGACACGGTGAAACAATAACAAATTGGTGTTTCCGCCTGGACCCAAAAGGCGGCGTACCATCTTCCGTTTTTTCGGCCAGGACGTCATTCATTAGGGTCTATAATATACATGGTTGCAGGCGACCTAGCTTAACTCTTATCATTGTCTCATTGGAAACTTTTAATATAAGGACTTCAGCTTAACCAGTAAACTGATTGGTGTCCCACTATTCCATTTAGAAATTCCATATCAATTCTACCAACTGCAATCGATTCATAAACTGCGTTCCAAAGACCTTAAATATCCAATTTAAGGGGATTCATTAGAAACTTTAAATGTAGCTTCAACCTGGAAAGACTCACTCAAAGAAAGAAGGTTTTTGAAAGTTTATTTGACAAGAAATCTTGTCAAATAAAGACACTTGGCGCTTGGACCCCGGCAGTAGACATGGCGCTGATAACCGCCAGAGAGAATGATCTGCTGTGGGTGAGTTTTCTTTTTTTCTATATAAAAATCTTTTGAATGAAGTCATTGGATACCTAAATTAAACTAATGTGTAAATTCTAACTATTTTCATCTAACTGTTTTCATCTCACCTGCTCAGCCGATATCCTGATTATGCGCCTCCGTCCCAGCCTAACGGTGGCGGTCTCATCTCCTCCACCTTCTATAAAGTCCGGCTTGATGCTTGATGTGTGCAACTGCTCTTCACCTGAGCTTTCTTCACCCCCACCCGGTCTCCACCTTCGCACACCATACAAACGTCTGTTTGTTCGTACTGTACAGTTGATAACATATGCTACAAATAATATTAGTTTTTCTACTGGTATTGTAATATTTTCTTCTGACTGTACTTTGGCTTGCTGTGGAATTTAACTCGGTGTTTG
This sequence comes from Fundulus heteroclitus, assembly GCF_011125445.2. Classification (NCBI taxonomy): domain Eukaryota; kingdom Metazoa; phylum Chordata; class Actinopteri; order Cyprinodontiformes; family Fundulidae; genus Fundulus; species Fundulus heteroclitus. The sequence goes on along the minus strand of NW_023396723.1, from coordinate 34,856 downwards.
TTCACTCTTGTTTTCTGTTGCTTCACATTTTTAACTGCTTCTGCATAGTGTCATGGTTTTCAGGTGTTTGGCCCACATGCAGACACAGTTGGAGAACAGAAACAGTTTAAGATGTTTAATTAAAGGCTCAACACAAATTTAATGCACGCAATGTGAGCAACAGACGAGGTTGGGACGTCAGAGCGAAGGGTACTGCGGGAAGAAAGAGGATATGACTAAGCGCTAGTCGAACCAGGGAAATCTACCAGATGCTGCTCTGCTTACCGCTTGGTAGGGAGGACCTATCTGGGGAGGATGAGTGGAAGGAGGAGTTCTGTGACCTTATACTCTCTGATGGAGGGAGATGGCTGAGCGACAGGTGAGCTGGCAGACGGAACATAGGTGGGGAGCCCGAGCAGCATCAAAGCGGAGGCAGGCAGGAGGAGCAGCTGGAAGAACCAGGGTGAATTCAGGAAGGGGAATCTCTTGTCCGGCTTGGTAACACCAAGTTGGCTAGAGGGGAATGCCAGAGCAAAATCTAAGCAGCAGGGATTCAGGGACCAGTCTTCGGTGCACGGAGACAACACGGGTGAGTAAATCCAGAACACGACTAACTGATGAAGACAAGAGACAGAGTTAGAGCCAAAATTCAGGAATCTCAAAAACTCACAGGAACGAAGATCAGTTGACAGGGCTATGGCCTAGGCATACCACAACGGGGTAACACTCTGGCATCTTCCAGCTGACTGAGCACTCCCTTTAAGCTCGAGTAGAGCAGCCTTAACAAGCCGCAGGTGGAGAACGGAAAACAGAATTCTGACACATATCTTTTTTAGTTATTTTAATCTTTATGATTTCTTTTGCCTTCTTTCTTACTTCACATCCTCAATACGTAACCTCCACAGTTACAACATTTTTCTTGTACTTTACATTCTTCAAAATTGTGATCTTCCCCACATTTTGGACATCTCTGCTTCCCTTTACAAACTGCTGCTATGTGTCCTTACCTTTGACATTTGAAACAACAAAGTGGTGGAGGGATATAAGGTCTAACCTGAAAACTGAGATAACCTATTTGAAAGTTTTGTAGCAGCTCTTTTTCTTCAAATTCAATCAAGATTGATAAACTTCCTACTTTTTCTCCATTTATTGTTTTTGACAATCTCTTCAAGTTATTCACTTTTGCACCCACAATACTTCTCTTAAGTTTATCAAGATCTTCATCTAAAGGGATCCCATAAATAACTCCTCTTATCTTTTTATTTTCTCCCATGATTTTTTTCTCCTACAGAGTTTTTTTTTTACAGATATTATACACATTTAAAGCATTATTCATCTTTTCTTCATTTTTACAAACTACCAAAAGGTTTCCATCTCTCAAAATATTTACCATTTCAACATCTCCAATTTTCTTTTTCATTTCTCTTGACTCCACAATGGGGCTGATGTTATCCTGTTCTTGCTTGCTTCTTGCTTCTCATTCTCAAGTTTTAATATTATTTTAAATTCCTTCCTCACAACGTTCTTCCTAACTATCCTTTCTTCGTCTGAACTACTTCCTTCCAGTTCTCGTTTACTGCCTTGAATTCCCTTTCCTACATCTGTTTTATTTCTTCCATGTCCTCTCCCTCTTCCACTCCTCACTGGCGTCAACCCTTCAAAATCCATACCTTCGTCATTTATTTATTTATTGGATTGCTGATAGGCCTGAAAAACTGAAGTCACTGGCCACCAACTTGCTACTCCCTACTCTCACAGAATCCCATAGGATTTGGTTGCAACAACAAAGCAGTTTTCTGGCTGTGAAAACAATATATATATATATATATATTGTGTGTGTGTGTGTGTGTGTGTGTGTGTGTGTGTGTGTGTGTCTGTGTGTATAAATAACATCCAAAATATTTCAGCACATGACTTTCTCAGTACTTGATAGTGTTAGTACATAGCCATATATAAAAGTATATGGCATTTGACATTTTAAAAGTTTTAAGCCCTCCCCTGAAAATGAGAAAATCATCGTTGTTCGATGCTGTAGCGCACATATTCCCTAGTCACTGGAGGAAAATAGGGAGTACCAATATGGCGGCTGGTGGCTTCACAGCGACGTGTACTAGCAACGGCCAATCAGCAAACCAGTGAATAAATAGAGATCAGTCCCGATGACCAATCCAACACAACCGTCCCCTTCTCCTTCTTCTTCTGTTTTCTGTTTTACTGATGTGCATTACCGCCATCTACTGGAATAGAGTGTGGATCAGGATGCTAAATATATATTCTTCCACAAAAAATTTAAATAATAATAATAAATAAAACTTATATCCATTCTATCAATTAAGTTTTCTTAAGGTAATTTCTTAAATAACAAAAATATTCAGAAGTAGAAATTTTGTACAAAATATCTTGTATATTTAACTGTAATTTATTTTCTTGTAATCGACATATTAATTCCCTTCTCTCAACAGACTATTTAGAACAGAACAACAAAACATGTTTTACTGTCCTTCTTGAAGACAAAAATCACAATTTCCTGTTGGATGTTTTCCATTTTAAATAATGTACTATTTAACCCTGTTAAATAGTATATTATTTACATAGTACATAGAACTCTTTTCTATTTCTTCCTAATGTCCTCATTGCACCAACTTTTCTTTCAATACTGTAAAGCCACCTTCCAGTTCTATCTCCTTCCCACTGCGTCTGCCATCTTTCCTTTGTCATGTTTGGTTTTAAGTGTTTTGCCCACATGCAGAATGCACTCGGTACACAGGTGATGTTTTTGAAGAGGATTTATTGACCATGGAAAGAAACACGGGTTTGTGGGAAGAATCTGCCACAGCGACGGTAACACAGGAGGGAAAGCGGAGCCAGAGGTGAAAGGACTGGTGACCACGGGCTTGATCTGTGACACATGGAAGGTGGGGTGGACGCGGGAGTGAGACGGGAGGCAGAGGCGGACGGTCGTGGGACTGATGATGGAAATAATTTCATAGGGGCCGGTGAAACGGGGTGACAGTTTTCGTGAGGTGGACCTGGAGGGGATGTCTCGGGTGGATAGCCAGACTCGCTGACTGGGATGGTAACTGGGGGCTGGGATCCGCCTCCGGTCGGCGAATCGGCGGTTCTGTTCAGCGGTGTGTCTGAGGGTCTGGATGGTTTGAGCCCAGAACTGTCTACATCGGCGTATGTGTTCGTTGACAGAGGGGACAGCGATCTGTTTGTTTTCCTCGGGAAGTAATGGGGGCTGATAACCAAGGGAGGCCTCGAAGGGGGACATGCCAGTAGCAGAGGAGATGTGACTATTGTGGGCGTATTCTACCCAAGGAAGGTACTTGCTCCAGTCTGAAGGGTTATTGGATGTGAGGCAACGGAGGGTGGTCTCCAGCTCCTGGTTCAACCGTTCTGTCTGACCGTTGGTCTGCGGGTGGTAACCTGAGGTAAGAGTGTACCGGGCCCCGAGGGCCGCGGCAAACTCCTTCCACACCCGCGAGATGAATTGAGGACCACGGTCAGACAGAACGTCCTGCGGGATTCCATGCAGGCGAAACACATGTTTCACCAGGAGCTGGGCCGTTTGGAGGGCTGAGGGGAGTTTTCGGAGGGGGATGAGGTGGCAGGCTTTGGAAAATCGGTCGACTACAGTGAGAATTGTTGTCATTCCTTGTGAGGAGGGGAGGCCGGTAACAAAATCCAGGGCAATGTGTGACCAGGGGCGTTCGGGGACCGGAAGGGGCTGGAGGAGGCCTGCTGGGGGTCTGTTGGATGGCTTATTCTGGGCACACACAGGACACGAGAGGACAAATTTTTTAATATCTTGGGATATGGTGGGCCACCAGAAACGTCGGGAGAGGAACGTGAGGGTACGATGAATGCCTGGGTGTGCAGAGAACTTTTCAGAATGGGCCCACTGGAGGACACGGGAATGGGCAGATGAGGGGACGTAGGTGCGGTTTGCCGGGCCGGTACCTGGATCTGGGTCCGAGCATTGGGCACGAGTAATCAGATCTTGCATCTCCCACTGGAGGGCTCCAACAACACAAGAAGGAGGGAGAATGGGTGCTGGTTCCTTCTCTGAGTCAGTGGGGGCATAAAGGCGGGACAGGGTGTCGGGTTTAAGATTCTTTGAACCGGGACGGTAGGAGATGGTAAGATTGAAACGAGAAAAGAAAAGGGACCAGCGGGCTTGTCTAGGGTTCAGCCGCTTGGCCGTTTGGAGATAAGCCAGGTTCTTGTGATCGGTCCATATTAAAACGGGCTGCTCGGACCCCTCGAGCCAATGGCGCCACTCCTCAAGGGCGAGCTTGATGGCCAGGAGCTCCCTGTCCCCAACATCGTAATTTTGCTCAGCAGGGGTTAAACGCCTAGAGAAGAAGGCACAAGGATGTAACTTTTGGTCCTGGTCCGAGCACTGAGACAACACTGCACCAACTCCGGTGTCAGAGGCATCAAATTCAACAGTGAACTGCTTCGTAGGGTCAGGGTGAATGAGGATGGGTGCTTGAGAGAATCTCTTTTTTAGGTCAGAGAAAGCTGTATTGGCCTCGGGATTCCACACGAAGGGGACTTTCACAGATGTGAGGGCATGGAGGGGGGCGGCGATCTGACTGTACTCTCTGATGAAACGTCGGTAAAAGTTTGCGAATCCCAGCAAACGTTGTAGCTCCTTCCTGTTTTCAGGTGCAGGCCAATTGAGAACAGTTTTAATTTTCTCAGGGTCAGATCATACCCGCCCCCCTTCCAGGATGAGACCGAGGAAGGTGACTGAGGGTTTGTGGAATTCGCACTTCTCCGCCTTGACAAATAACCTGTTCTCCAGGAGATGTTGGAGAACCAGGCGTACGTGACGTTGATTTTTGGTTAAGTTGCGTGAGTAAATGAGAATGTCATCCAAATACACGAAAACAAAGATGTTGAGGAAGTCACGGAGGACATCGTTCACCAGAGCTTGGAATACAGCAGGGGCGTTGCACAGGCCGAAACGCATGACTAGATACTCGAAATGTCCCAGGGGTGTCTTGAAGGATGTCTTCCACTCATCCCCCCGGCGGATCCGCACTAAGTGATAAGCATTACGCAGGTCTAACTTGGTGAATATAGTAGCTGACTGGACCGGTTCAAGGGCAGAAGAGAGGAGTGGGAGAGGATACTTATTCTTAACGGTTATCGCATTTAAGCCGCGATAATCTATGCAGGGGCGAAGGGATCCATCCTTTTTGGAAACAAAGAAAAACCCAGCACCGAGAGGTGAGGACGACGGACGAATTAGCCCTGCCGCAAGAGACTCATTGATGTACCTTTCAAGGGCCTGACGCTCACTCAGAGAAATATTATAGAGGCGACTGGTCGGCAGTGGGGCGCCTGGCAGGAGGTCGATTGCGCAATCGTACGGGCGATGCGGTGGAAGCGAGCTGGCCTGGGTCTTACTGAAAACCTGCCTGAGGTCATGATAACGCTCAGGAACTAGTTTTAAAATCTCAGGATCTACATGAGGAGTCGGCTGTGCGGGAGTCGAGCAAAAGGGAACAGCGGACTGCAGACAGCGTGACATCTGGGGGACCAAGTTTCAACCCGTCGGTCAGCCCAATTAATCTGCGGGTTATGTTGCTGCAACCAAGGAAAACCTAGAACAATAGGGGTGTGTTTAACCGGAAACACAAAAACGGTAATCAGCTCCCTGTGATTACCTGAAATTACGAGTTCAAGAGGCTTAGTTCTGTGGGTAATCATGGGGAAAACCCCACCATTCAGGGCGGAAACCTGGAGGGGGTGCACAAAGGAACAGTCTCAAGTCGTGCTCGGAGGGCAAAGGACCAATCGATTAAATTAAAGTCGCACCCCGAGTCAACTAGGGCGGATAACTTAAAGGTGTCTCGAACAGAGACGATCGCTGCTCGTAAACTGAGCCGTGGAGGAGAAAATAAAGATAACTGAGATTGGTCCGCCGGATCCTCCGCTAATACCGACGGACCTGATCTTTTGGCCGCTCCGGGCAATCTCTAATGAAGTGAGCAGGAGAGGCGCAATAAATGCACAGCTTAGAATCCATGCGTTGTTGCCTCTCATCTGGAGTGAGCCGAACCCGGCCCAACTGCATGGGTTCCAGGGGAGAGGGGGGCGCCGCAGCGGGTCTAGGGAGATTTCGCTCTGGCGGAGGTGGCCGGTAAATGGGTGGTCTGTCGGGTCGACTCCTGCCTCGAACCCGTAGTCGGTTATCTAACCGAACTGCCAGAGCAATATATTCATTAAGGGTCGATGGTTCCTCCTGACGCGTCAGCTCGTCTTTAAGAGACTCATCAAGAGATTGAAAAAACACTGATTTCAGTGCGCGCTGCTCCCAGCCAGCCGCAGCCGTCAACGTGCGAAACTCTATGGCAAAGTTGGCAACACGCCTTCCCCGATGCCGAAGGGCTAAGAGCCGCCGAGAATCCTGCACCTCATCAGATTCGGCAGCGAAAACCATTTTAAACTCGGTTAGGAATTCACTGAAGGTAACGCCAAACTGTTGGCAATTTGGGAAGCGGAACTCCGCGCATCTGAGTCCTCTACCCGTTAGTAAACGTAAAATAAAAGAAATCTTCGCATCATCCTGAAGGTATAAATGAAAACAAGGGAACACTGAAATAAAAAATCCCCACAATCTCCGCTGTCACCAGAGAATTTCTCCGGATTAGGTGAGGGAATCCCGGGGATGGGTGGTGACGTCTCCACTGACGAAGATCCCCGAATTTGGTCCTGTTGGGACGTTCAAGCCCTACCGAATGCATCCGTTGGGTCAGGTTGGCCAGATTGTTCTTCTGTCATGTTTGGTTTTAAGTGTTTTGCCCACATGCAGAATGCACTCGGTACACAGGTGATGTTTTCTAAGAGGATTTATTGACCATGGAAAGAAACACGGGTTTGCGGGAAGAATCTGCCACAGCGACGGTAACACAGGAGGGAGAGCAGAGCAGAGGTGCCGGGTTGGTCTAGAAGGTAAGAGAAGTGATTTAACCTAGGATAGTGATTAGGTGGGATTACTGAAATGTGCACGCTTACCACAGAGTGCGGAAACCCAGACCGGTTTCCAGACCAGGAAGCGATCGCGGACTCATTGCTTATCTGATGGTCGTTGGTGACCGTGAGAATGGTGAGCGTGGGTAGCAGTGGGGTCCGAGCAGCACCGGCGAAGATCCAGAGATCCTGAACCAGCGGGAGGAACCAGGTGAAGCCGGGAGAGCCCTGGACCGCGAGACGAGGCTTCTGACTCAGAAGGGACCAGAGGAGCTCAGGTGGAATCCGGCGGGGAAGAAGACGAGGATCACGAGAGGAGAACCTAGGAGACACAGAAACTGGCTTTTAGGTCGAATAGAGGTTAGCTAGTAAAAAGCCGAGGCCGATTTGTCATACCACGACGGTAACAATCTGGCATCCTCCCGCTGTTCATGCGCCGTTCTTATAGTGCAGCCCCAGGTGCTGCTGAACCACCTGCAGGTGTGCGTGCCCCGCCCACCAGTCGAACAACAGACACCTGTTGAAGAAAGGAGAGAGGGCAGGACCAGCAGCGAGCTTCACGGTTCTGCCGGCTGAGTCCTGACATCCTTAACCTTTTGTTTAAAAATAGATTTAATTTATTCTTTACTGAGAGGTACCAATATATCCATATAACAATTTTTTGTAACTTGTTTTGCATATTTGTCTGCCAACTCATTTCCCTTTTCTCCTACATGTAATGGAATCCATGTAAAAATAACTAATAAACCCATTGCCTGAATTCTATAAATTAATAACTAAATCTCTAATAAAAGGTCTAGACCGAAAACTTCCTCTTCTTTTGTTTTTATTGTCGGTCGGAAAACTAGTTGTGCATTACTGCCACCAACTATACTGTGTGTAGATCTGGAGAATGGCAGGGAAGACGGACTTTTTATAAATAAACTTTATTGACTTAGACTCTGTACATACAAATGACTATAACATTGTCTAAGTCAATAAAATTTATGCATACAGTGCATAAAGAACAAAATTTTGTTGCATACAGCTTTTGAAAGTGTAATGGGATTACAGGTGGAATAAGACAACATTACAATATAAAGTGCAGCACTGAGCAGATGTAACAATGCAGGAGAAAAACAGTGTGCATGAACAGTGTACAAATGAATATTCAGTTTTTGTGCAAAAATAATGATGCAAAAAGGCATTTGTATGGAAAAAGTGTCAATGAATTAAAACATACTATTACTGTTTTTAACATATTTTAAAACAAATAAACATGAGCCAGGGAGGAGTATTCACGCAAATATGTTAAATAGGGTGCATAATGTTATGCCAGAAACCTGTTTGATTATGGATATTATTATTAATTATAATTTGCTATTATAATTTAATATTAGATCATTCAAACTCAAATAGTAGCTATAACAAATATAATTCAAATGGTTGTGATCCAAGGGCTATAAGCCTGTAATGATTAACACTAACAATGCATTTATTAATTAGCTGTTATTGTCAGGACTCAGTCAGCAGGGCTGTGTAGCTTGCTACCGGTTCTGCTGCCCTTTTTCCACAGGTGTTCGGTGTTGGCCAGTGGGCGGAGCCCACACACCTGCGGACGGTTGAGTAGCACCAGACAGCTCCATTTAAGCAGCACGCAGACAGCGGGAAGATGCCAGAGTGTTACCGTCGTGGTATGCAATCAGTCGTGGCCTCTAGCTTTGCGATCTCCAACAAAAGACAAAAACGCTCTTACCTCTGTGTTTCCCAGGTTCCTCTGTTCGTCCCAAAGTCCTCCTCCTGTGTCAACAACTTCAAGTCCTCCTCTCGTGCCCGCTCCTCTGAGTTCCTCTCGAGTCAGTTCCTCGTTCTGGGATTCTGTTCCCTCCGGACATCTACTGGTGACTCCCGCTGCTCTGGACCCCTGGACATCTCGGTGCTGCTCTGGACCACTGGACATCTCGGTGCTGCTCGAACCCACTTCTGCCTCTGCTCTCTGGTCTCTCGGACACCTGTGTTCCCACCACCAAGCAAGCGCTGAGTCCACACCTCCTCCTCCCCGGTCTGGCTTTCAAACCTAGTGGTAAGCTTACGTCCAGCAGCACATTCCCCTCGTCCCCTCCATACATCCTCTTCCCATCTTCCCAGATTGGTCCGGTCCCATGTTCCCGTCCCGACTCAACTCTAGTCAGACAGCACTCTTCCTGTGATTCTAGTTTGATAAACCTTTTCTAATCTATCTGTTTTTTCCGAGTGTTTTCTGCATGTGGGCGAAACACATTAAGCCGAACATGACAGAAGAACACTCTGGCCAAACAGCCACAACAGATACACTCGGTCAAGCATTAACAGCACAACAGGATCAGATTAGGGGTTTAGAAGCCGCGGTAGTGGGCTTACAAGGGCAGCTGCAGGGTTTAGCTTCCCAGCTTAATCAGCTAGTGAGTATGGCTAGCGCTAGTCAACAACCAGCCACTTCCGCGTCCTCGAGCCCTCCCCCTGAACCAACGTCAGCTACTACGTCCCCGTCTGTAACTGAGTCCTCCTCGCCGTCCCCGGAGAAGTTCTCCGGAGAGGCTGGAGAATGTGTTGGGGTTTTCTTTTTCAATGTTCCCTTGTGTTTAATCGCTCCCCACGTACTTATTCTCATGACTATGCAAAGATCTCGTACATTTTACGGCTTTTAACGGGCCGAGCGCTGAGGTGGGCGGAGTCCCGCTTTCCACACTGTCAACAGTTTGGTTGCACTTTCAGCGACTTTATCTCCGAGTTTAAAACAATTTTCGCGGCCGAATCTGATGAGGCTCAGGATTCCCAACGGCTGCTTACCTTACGTCAGCGGGGCAGACGAATAGCAAATTTCGCTATTGAGTTCCGTACAGTGGCGGCGGCTGCGGGTTGGGAACAGCGAGCACTTAAATCCGTTTTTTTCAGTCTTTAGATGAGTCCCTTAAGGACGAACTCGCGCGTGTTGAACAGCCCGATACGTTGAATGAATACATCGCTCTGGCGGTCAGATTGGACAACCGCTTACGGGCGGAGCCGCCCCGAGCAACCGCCAGTTTTTCGGCCGGCTCTTAGCGAGCGCACCCTCACCAGATCAGCTATAGCGCCTCCCTCCCCACCGGAGCCTATGCAATTGGGCCGCGTCCGACTTACCCCCGATGAAAGGCCGCAACGAATGAGCTCTCGGCTCTGCCTTTATTGTGCCTCTCCGGCACATTTCATTAAAGACTGTCCTGATCGGCCAAAAGAACAGGTCCGCCGGTCGTAGAGGAGAGACCAGCGGACCAACATCAGTTATCTCCTCCGCGTCTTTGTTTTCCTGCCGTTATCGTCTGGCCGAGAAACGTTTAAGATGTCTGCTTTAATTGATTCGGGTTGTGACTTTAACCTAATAGATCAAGCATTTGTTCAACAGGCCGGGATTGAGACGATTGCTCTTTGTTCACCCCTCCAGGTTTCTGCCCTGGATGGGGGAGATCTTCCGAAGATCACTCACAAAACTATCCCTTTAGAACTTGTGGTTTCAGGTAACCACCGCGAACGTGCATTGTTTCTTGTTTTCCCTGTTAAACAGGCACCCGTGGTCCTAGGCTTCCCGTGGCTACAACATCATAACCTTCTGATTAGTTGGGCTGGCCGCAGGGTAGAGACCTGGTCTCCTAGTTGTCATGCTAATTGTTTACAGTCGGCTGTTCCTTCGCCTCAGATACCCGCTCTGCCCTACGCTCAGATAGATCCCGAAGTTTTCAAAGTAGTGCCTAAACAATATCACGACCTGGGGCAGGTTTTTAGCAAGGAGCAGGCTAGTTCCCTTCCCCCGCACCGTCCCTATGACTGTGCCATTGATCTCCTGCCTGGTGCCCCGTTGCCGTCCAGTCGCCTGTACAACATTTCCCGGAGCGAACGCCAGGTATTAGAAAAATATATTAACGAGTCCCTAGCCGCGGGGCTTATACGCACCTCCTCTTCTCCACTAGGGGCAGGGTTTTTCTTTGTGGGCAAAAAGGATGGTTCCCTTAGGCCCTGCATAGATTACCGTGGTTTAAACGCCATCACCTCTCCTCCGCGTTAGAACCAGTACAATCAGCCACCATTTTTACTAAGCTGGACTTACGTAATGCTTACCACTTGGTGCGGATCCGCCGGGGAGATGAATGGAAGACAGCATTCAAGACTCCACTCGGACACTTTGAGTACAAGGTCATGCCGTTCGGCCTGTGCAATGCCCCCGCCGTTTTCCAAGCCCTGGTCAACGATGTCCTGCGAGATTTCCTCAACGTCTTCGTCTTCGTCTATCTAGATGACATCCTGATTTACTCCTGTGACCCCTCCGAACATTACAAGCACGTCCGATTAGTCCTCCAACGCCTCCTCGAGAACAAGCTCTTCGTCAAGGCAGAGAAATGTGAGTTTCACAAACCCTCCGTTACCTTCCTCGGACTCATCCTGGAGGGGGGTCAAGTGCAATCTGACCCCGAGAAGATCCGTGCAGTCCTCGACTGGCCCGAACCCGGGTCCAGAAAAGACCTCCAGCGCTTCCTGGGCTTTGCCAATTTTTGCAGAAGGGTACAGTCAGATCGCCGCCCCCCTTCATGCACTCACGTCCACCAAGATTCCATTTACCTGGTCTCCCGACGCACACTCAGCCTTTGTCAACCTCAAGAACTGGTTCTCCCAGGCACCCATTCTCATCTACCCAGACTCTTCGAAGCAGTACATTGTTGAGATCGACGCCTCCGACACCGGTGTGGGGGCCGTTCTGTCCCAGGTATCCGATGCAGACCAGAAGCTTCATCCGTGCGCCTTCTTCTCCAGGCGTTTGTCCCCGGTGGAGAGAAATTACTGTTGTGCAATTATACACTGTTAAAAGTTATTTAATGTTTCATGAATAACTCTCTGTCTGTTAAGTATTGTCTGGTGATGATCAGCTCTTAAGCTGATATCAAGACAACGGTTGAAAGGGATGAATTCGAGCACTAGCGATCTTTTAACAGCAAAACCTGCACACACATAGAATAAAGGAGTGACAGCTTCTTTTCAAGTTCAAGAATTTAATAACAGAAATAAAATGAACATCCAGATAACATCACTATGTAATGCTGTTTACCTGAATTAACACAATATTTCGATTAATAAATCCTCTCTACTAGGCTAGTGTAACTTAACTAAACTACTAAGCAAAATGAAGATAAAAAGAAGCTAAGCTAAGGAACTATTTACATGCAAAACAAACAAAAGACAAACAAAAGTGGTTGATCATAATCAGAATACTTCAGTGACTCCTGGTTCACTGCAGATCTGATTAACAAAAACATGGAATGGAGTTAAAACATTTGCCATGTATTTCAATCCATTCACAATGCAAAGCCCAAGTTGAACAAAACATTATTTGTTAAAATAATATTTTGAGGACCGGTTTGTCCTGTAAAATCATTTAAACCCTTACGACCGAGTTTGTTAATGCGATTCTCCCTCCGAGCGCATGGGGTCGCTGCAGCTACTCGGTAGCTAAGAGGTTATGACATAAAGTTGCCGAAATTGCCTTGAAAACCGGCATTAATATACCATATTGATGCGGGAATAAGGCTTATAACACCATCGGAGGATAGCAGAGCAGAACAGTTACGCTTTATGCTTTAAAACGGACTCCTTTTTAGGGGTCCGAAACCGGATGTTAGCAAGGCTAATAGCAGTTTGGCTAGCGAGAGCTACCGGTTAGCTCTTTGTTCTAAACACCATGGTTTACAAACATTTTCCCAATAAACCTTTTTCTTCACCCTCAGACCGCTGCCCAAACCTGCCCTTTTCAGTTCTGTTCAGTTTGGCCATTCACGGAAGGAGCGTTGAAGGAGGAAGTTGTTGGTTTCTTCTTGGTAGGCTAGCGTTTAGCCCTGCAGCATGATGTGGCTAATCACAGCGTGGGGAGGGAATGGAGGCCTGGTCTGAGCACGTTCTCTGAACCGGTGGCAGTCCGATTGAGCAGATTTCCTCAGAATTTCACAGCTTTCTGCCCCGTCTGGGTTAGCTTTCCTGTACATCTGATTGTGGTTAAAACAGCAACTCTCCCATGGTTACCAACCCCCACTCCTTCCCGAGGACAACAATCAGATCACTGTTCCTTCTGTGCAAGACCACATCACCCGTTACCGTCAAATCTGGACTCAAGCCAACCAAGCCCTTCAAGAAACTGCTGAGCAGAATCGCCGATTCGCTGACCAGAGGCGGGTCCCAGCCCCCACCTACCACCCGAGTCTGTCCACCCGAGACCTCCCCTCCCGAGCAGCCGCACGAAAGTTGTCTCCCCGATTCACCGGCCCTTATGAGATCACCTCAGTCATCAGTCCCACCACTGTTCGTCTTCGTCTCCCGTCCCACTCCCGTGTGCACCCAACCTTCCATGTCTCACAGATCAAACCCGTCGTGTCTAGTCCCTTGTGGAAATCTACCGTATTAAAAAACTCGTGCAAAAGGTCAAAAAGCAGTTAGAAGATGATGAATAACATTAAGAATCTTTCTTTTTTTCTTTTTTGGTCTTTAGTTTCTGTTTCACTTCTACTTTTTTATGCTATGGGAGATATTCGTATAGGCAGCTTGAACCTAAATGGGGCAAAAGATGATGCGAAAAGAGCTTCTCTTTTCAAGTTGTGCTCTCTTAAAAAGTTAGATATTATTTTTATACAAGAAACACACAGTACTGCTGATAATGAGGCTGACTGGAGAATGGACTGGTGAATCCTTTTTAAGTCATAAGACCAGTAACAGTGGTGGGGTTGGAGTTCTCTTTGCTAAAAACTTTATTCCTCAGTCGGTGGAATCTGAGGAGGTCATTAAAGGCCGTCTGTTGAAAATAAGAGCAGTGTGTGAGAAAGTTACAATGGTGTATTACTATATATGCTCCTGTTGTGGGAGTGGAGAGGGTCTTATTTCTAGATTCTTTGAATAAGGTCATTGAGAAATGTAGCAGTGAGGAATATTTATTTGTTGGAGGTGATTTTAAATGGAGAGAAGCCCTCACGGGTAGTGAGCGGACTTTGTTGCATCATTATTGTAATGGCTCTGTTGAACCTACTGAGAATGATGTTTTCCCTTCACTAAACATTTCCCCCGATTTTAAGAACTGCGTTGGACCGTTTTTAAAGAGTGAGATCTCTTTAAAAACCGGAACCCCTCTCTTTAAAAACCGGAACCGGAACCTTTAAAAACCGGAACCGGGGCCTCGGGGGTTCCGGTTCCGGGGGGTGTGCCGCTTGGGGTCTGGGCCGGGGTGCGCCCGGGTGTCCGCCCCTGCACGGGGCCTCTGGTGCGCTGAGGGGCCTCGGGGTCTGTTGAGCTGGTAGGGGGGCATGGTCATTAACATCTCAGGGCAGATGCTCTTCCCCTTCTTTGGGTTGGCATTCTACTAGTGGGGGGAGGGCAGGGAGGGGGAGTAGTGACTTACCCAGCCTGGAAGTCTAGAGTCGAATGTATGGTGAGATGTTTGAATGTTAGTGTTGGGGAGGGGTTAAATCTACGGGTGGGGTGGGGGGTGTTTGGTGGACGTTCTGGTGGGCTTGTGTCCGGCCCCCTGTCCCGGTCCTGGTTCGTGTAGTCTCCCGGTGCGGTTTTCACCTGGGGGGTGGGGTTTGGGATGGCTCGTGTGGGCTGGCTGGCCAGGGTCCCCCATCTTATTAACTTATTTTTTTATTTATTTATATATATATATATATATATATATATATATATATATATATATATATATATATATATATATATAATATATATATATATATATATATATATATTATTATTATTAAATTTTTTTTGGGGGGGGGTTAAATACAGTACGCTTGGGGGGTGGGCTGGGGGAGGTAGAGGTGTTGGTCCTGGTGGGTGGTTGGCTGGCGGGCCCTGCGGCCTCTCCCCGGCCCCCGGGCTATGGTGGTGCCGCTGGAGGGGCCCCTTTCTCCGGGTGGAGCTTTCGGGGAGCGGGGGTGCCTATTGGAGTCAGTAGGGGAGCTGGCTCCCTGGGTTGGCTCCCCAGTCCTTTGCTCCCCATCCCCGGACTCCTCCCTCTGCCTGCTCCATCACGCCGCCACACATGTAGGTCCTTGGGGAGAGGGCGTTACTGGAGGTTGCCACCTTTTGGTGACGTCCCTCTCCCCAATTTTATCATGCATTTTAGACACTTTCACTCCAAACATTTTCACAACACACATTCATGTAGGCCACGATATGGGGCAGTGGGGGGAAGACGTCTGGGGGGGGGGCTTATGTTGTGTGAGCCTCGCCTCGGGCGGCTCCCTTCACCCCCTCTCGCAATTAGACATTGAGGGTTCTGGGTAGTTGCTTAGAGGGGGGGCGCTGGCACCAGCTTCCTTCCGGAGGGGGGGTGGGCTGTGCCGTGCACCCCCTTCGGTGCTCCCAGTTTTAAACACACCTGAGATCAACATGCAACAACACAACATCTGAGCGGGCGTAGGGAGGATCGGGGGTCTTTTGCACACCCCCAATCTCCGATCGCGGCACGGAGTCTGGGGCCTGGAGGAGGTGTGGGCCACTGGGTCCGGGGTCTTGGCGGGGGCTGCTGCGGCTAGCCAGCGGCTTACCGGGTCTGGGGCTGACGCCTCTGCTCTCCCCAGGAAGGGATGGGGGGCAGGGGTGGCTAGGGTAAGGTCGGGGTGGGAGGGGGTTTATTAGGTATATAGTGGGTGAGGGGGGGTTCTGGTCGGGTGGCCCGTATGGGTCGTGTCGGCCCCCCCTCTTTGGGGGGCCTGGTCCGGGGGGCGTTTGGTCCGGGGGCGGGGCCGGGGGTCGGGCACAGGCAGTCATATTGTTGAATTGTGGTGACCCCCCCCCACTTGGGATTGTTGGATGTGAATGCTATGTGGGAATGTGTGTACAGCGTCCTTTTTTTTTTTGTGTCTGTGTGTGGCGAGTGGGGCACAAGGGAGGGATGGTGTGAATGAGTTTTTTTGTTTTTGTTTTTTTTTCCCAGGTTCGGGTTCGGTCCGCTCCCTCTCCCAAGATCATCTCAAGTCTCCGATAGGTGCGGAGCCCATCCCCCCACGCCCTGCCCTCCTCCACTGCGTTGGCAGGCGCCTTGGCCCTCTGCCACGTTGACGGTCCTCGGGTTTGGGGCGGGTTCCCGGGTGGGCGCCGGCCCATTCCCGGCGGTGGCTTCGCGGGGCCTGGCCCCCCGGGGGGTGGCCGGGGCCCCTGCCGCGGGGGCGGGGCGCCCCTGGGGCCTCTGGCCCCCAGGGGCGCCCATGGTCAGGACCACTTGTGGGCCCATGACCATGGGCCCACAAGTGGGCCCATGTGGGCCCATTTGTGGGCCCATGACCATGGGCCCACAAATGGGCCCATGGTCATGGGCCCATGGGCCCACATGGGCCCTTGTGGGCCCATGGGCCCACATGGGCCCACAAGGGCCCATGTGGGCCCTTGTGGCCACATGGGCCCTTGTGGCCACATGGGCCCTTGTGGGCCCATGGGCCCACATGGGCCCATGGGCCCACATGGGCCCTTGTGGGCCCATGACCATGGGCCCTGGGCCCATGGTCATGGGCCCAGGGCCCATGGTCAGGACCACTTCAGCGCGACCGGCTGCCGGCAGAGCCCACGGGCTCGTCCCCGCGGCTCTTGGGGGTGTCGGCATTGCGGTGGCTGGGGGATTTCCTCGGGGTCGTCTCTCCTCTTTCCTAGGGGGGGGGGGAGTTGCAGATTTCCTGTGAAGGCCCCTCTCAGGCACACTGCTTTGGGGGCCCCTTTGGGAGTCCGGGGTTACGGGTCCCCTGACTCCTGCCTCTGTGCTCGGGGAAGGTGGGTCTTCGGTTCTCCACAATCACTATCGAACTATTTCCTTCTGGATAAATTTTCACCTAAACTAGTGCACTCTCACAAACTCCCACAGGTGCTGGGTCCCAGGTATTAAATGTTCACTTATATACAGAAAGGCTATAATTTATTTATTTACTTTCTTTTACTTTCTTTTTTAGGTATCACATTACACATGTCAGCTTAAATAATAATACATATGATTTAGCAATGGTATCAAGGTGTTACACGATTGTATCTGTTGCTTTATGTCTGTTGGTTGTGCTGTTCTTTTTGTGTCTCTTTCCAGGTGATGGAGCAGACAGAGGACGTTTTATCATTCTCTTCCTTTTATCTCTTCTTTCTTTCACCTCTTCTTTCTTTTTTTTCTCTTCTTGTTTTTCTTTTACTCTCCTACTTTCCCATTGTAGTGTCCATATAATTTGAAATTCTCCCTGCAGGAATCACAATAAAGCTATTTACACGCACAAATCAAGCGGAGCATTATGGCGAAAGCTGTTTGCTCCACTTGTGAAAGTAAAATCTGTCGAGCTCTATTTGGCATTAAGATATCAATTCTTATTGCCACATTGCTAGACAGGACACTGGGGAAAAAAATAAATAAAAAAAAGAGTGAGATCTCTTCTGAGATTTTTAAAGACGTGAACAGTAAAATAATGTATAAAATTTTTGTTAAGATTCTGCAGAGGGACAAATTAAATGGCAGAACTGACACTCCATGGAGAGCTCACTTAGGTCTTAGTGACAATGTTGGACCTGAGTGGAGAGCGCTGTACAAACCACCATTAATCAAACGAGCAGCTGACTTACAGTGGAGGATTTGACATGGCATTGTGGCTGTGAATGCTTTTATTTCTATTATTAACTCTGATGTTAGCCATTTTGCACTAATCGTGAAACTGTGTTTCATTGTTTTATGGAGTGCTCTCGTTTGGTGCCAGTATTTGCAATGTTAGAAAATTTGTTTGGACTATATGGAGAGTTTTTTTCTTAACAAATGTTCATTTTGGGGTACAGATACTCTCACAAGACTAAAATTAAATGCCAGATTTTTAATTTTATTCTTGGAAGAGCAAAGATGGCTATTTATATGAGCAGAAAAAACAGAATAGAGAAAGCTGTGGATGATGTGTTCATGTTTGTAAAGATGTTGAAAGCTCGTTTGAAAATAGATTTTAATTATTATTGGATGATGAAAGACCTAGAAAGTTTTTCCAGAATATGGTGCTACAAAAATGTTCTGTGTTAGCTTGTAAATGAAGAACTTGTCTTTGGAAGTATGCTAGGATAATTTGGATTTTGTAAATCGTGTCTTACTGATGGTTGTTTGTGGTAGTTGTGTAACTTTTTAAATCTTTTAATAAATGTATTGTTAAACTCTCTCTCTCTCTCTCTCAAACACACACACACCCATACAGAGAGAGAGAGAGAGACATTTTGTCAGGTGGTGAGTGAGTTTGAATGTCAGGCTATTTGTTTTGAAGAGAGTAGAAGGATTTTGGAAGGTAGTGTGAACATTGTAGCATGTACAGAATTTTGTCAGCTGATGTTAGAACGCCTGGAGAACTGGGTCGGCCTTTCTGGTACAGCTCTCAACTGGTTTAAATCCTACTTAAAGGACAGGGACTTTTTTGTATCAGTAGGTAACTTTACATCCCAGACGACAAAAATCACATGTGGGGTTCCCCAAGGGTCCATCCTGGGTCCCCTCCTATTCAATATCTACATGCTCCCTCTATCCCAGATAATAAAAAATAACATCAGCTACCATAACTATGCAGACGACACACAGCTCTACATCACCATGTCACCAGGTGACTATGAACCAATTCAGGCACTGAGTAAATGCCTAGAAGAAATCAATGCATGGATGTGCCAAAATTTTCTCCAATTGAATAAAAACAAAACTGAAGTAATAATATTTGGACCAATAGAGGAAAGATCAAAAGTTAGCACACAGCTTCAGTCGCTTCAGCTAAAAACCACCAATCAGGCCCGAAATCTGGGAGTAGTGATGGACTCAGACCTGAACCTTCAAAAGCATCTAAAGACAATTACAAGGTCAGCTTTCTATCACCTGAAGAACATTTCTAGGATTAAAGGACTGATGTCTCAGCAGGATCTGGAAAAACTAATCCATGCGTTTATATTTAGTAGAATTGATTACTGCAACGGTGTTTTCACAGGCCTGCCTAAAAAGTGGATCAGATCGCTGCAGCTGATCCAGAACGCTGCTGCCCGCGTCCTCACTAAGACTAAGAAAGTAGAGCACATAACCACAGTTCTAAAGTCCTTACACTGGCTCCCTGTATCTCAGAGAATAGACTTTAAAATACTTCTGTTAGTCTATAAATCCTTAAATGGCTTAGCACCTAAATACATCACAGACTTGTTATCAGTGTATCAACCCTCCAGACCACTAAGGTCTTCTGGCTCCAGTCTACTCCACATACCTAGAACCAGAACTAAACATGGAGAAGCAGCATTTAGTTCCTATGCTCCGTTTATCTGGAACAAACTTCCAGAAAACTGTAAAAGTGCGGAAAGCCTGAGTTCTTTTAAATCAAGATTAAAAACACATCTGTTTAAAATTGCCTTTGACTGTTCTAGTTAAACAGTTTTACTGTTTTTAATGTTCTTTTTTGTTACTACATTCTATCCCTACTTGCTTTTATTCTATTTTCTATCTACATTTTATTATTTTGGTATATCTTAATCATGTAAAGCACTTTGTATTGTCTTGTACTGAATTGTGCTATATAAATAAATTTGCCTTGCCTTGCCTTGCCTTGATGATTTTCTTCATATTTTAAAATTCTGTTCTGTTTCTGTTCTGTTGTAAAACCCATTGTGTCATTGTGAAACTGTTTGGCTGAAGATAATGGTAGTACAGTATGGTGTATGCCTACTTTGTGTGTTTGATAACACATAGTGAATTTGAGTGTTGTATTTCATACTGTTCCTTTCCAAAATAAGAACTAATATAGCTGTAAATGGTATCTGTAAACTGCTGATTCTGAGAAGGGGATTAAATGCTTATTGTGGAAATGTAGTAATTTTCCAACTTTTAAGTTGGAAAGGAATTGCTGCCAAAGATCATTCTATGAGCCTGGTCATTAGAAACGGCAGCAGACTGTTTAAACCCAGTGAAATTAAAATTTAACATGATTCAGACTATTTGGGCTTTGGGCGCTAAAACAGAAGAGAGCAGTCAACAAACTCAGATGTGTGGAAACACTGCTTAAACCTTGTGGGGAGACCTAATTTGGTCCTTCTGACACCTAAATAAGTAATTTTGGCTGCTGTAATGCAGTTGGCCTGTTAAAAAATTTAATGGTTATAATTCACTTCTCACAACTCAAAAAGGCAGAAATTGGAATCCAAATATGCTGCAAATGAACATTCTATTAGCCTGGTCATTAGTAACAACAGAACACTTGTGAAAACCCAGTGAAATTCAAATTTAACATGATTCAGACGATTTGTGCGCTAAAAAAGAAGAGAGCAGTCAAAAAACAAATGTGTGTGGAAACACTGCTTAAACCTTGTGGGGAGACCTAATTTGGTCCTTCTGAAATTCAAATTTACCATCACTGTCATGTTTGGTTTAAGATGTCTGACCCACATGCAGAGAACACCGGCAAACAGGAAGCAGTTTTAACAGTTTTTATTGATCTTAGCGAAAGGATTCGGGAAGGGTCTCAAGACCGGGAACACGCAGGGACCGACTCGGGCAGGTACACGGGATCTGTGTGGTAAAGGGGAAAACGGTTAACAGAGTATAAGGATAAAGGGAAGTACAACTAAATACGTACGCTTACCACGGATCTCTAGGAACTAAACCGGGGGGAGGGAGATGGGCTCAGCTGATGGTTGAGGCACAGATGACAGAGTGACCGGTGAACGGAGGTTGGGCAGGGTCCCAGCAGCGCCGGCGGGTCCAGGGATCCGGAAGGAACAGCGGGAGGAACCAGGAGAGTCCGGGGGTGACCAGGGTGAATCCGGGAAGGGAGAACTCGCTCCTAACTTGGTACCACCAAGTGAGTTTGAGGGGACGGTCGCCAGAGCAGAATCTGAGCGGGTTGTGGATTCGAGAGCCTGGTCTTCACAGCGTCCTGATCCGGAAGGAACAGCGGGAGGAACCAGGAGAGTCCGGGGGTGACCAGGGTGAATCCGGGAAGGGAGAACTCGCTCCTAACTTGGTACCACCAAGTGAGTTTGAGGGGACGGTCGCCAGAGCAGAATCTGAGCGGGTTGTGGATTCGAGAGCCTGGTCTTCACAGCGCAGAGTCACACGAGAGAAAGGTTCCAAAAACACGAGAGCACTGGAGAAAACACACGAGAGAAGGATTAGATCCAAAACGGGGATCGAAAACTCACGGGTCTGAAGCTCAGGAGGTGGTGGATGGCCTTTAGGCATACCGCGACAAGGTAACACTGGCATCCTCCCGCTGTCCGTGCGCTGAGGTGCTGCTGAACTCGCTTCAGGTGTGTCAGTCCCGCCCACCAGTCAACTGCTGTCACCTGTGAGCAAAGGAGAGCGTAGAGCCGGCAAGGCTGCATGGCTCTGCCTGCTGAGCCCTGACAATGACTCAGACGTTTTGTGCGCTACAACAGAAGGGAGCTGTCCAACAACTAGGGTGGGTGGAAACACTGCTTAAACCTTGTGGGGAGACCTAATTTAGTCCTTCTGACACCTAAATAAGTCATTTTGGCTGCTCTGATGCAATTGGCCTGTTAAAATTTTTTATGGTTTTTATTCACTTCTCACAACTCAGAAAAGCAGAAATTGGAAGCCAAATATGCTGCCATTGAACATTCTATGAGCCCGGTCATTAGTAACAGCAGCAAACTTTTTAAACCCATTTAAAATAAAATTTAACATGATTAAGAAGTTTTGTGCGCTACAACAGAAGGGAGCTTTCCAACAACAAGGGTGTGTGGAAACACTGCTTAAACCTTGTGGGGAGACCTAATTTGGTCCTTCTGACACCTAAATAAGTCATTTTGGCTGCTCTAATGCAGAAGGCCACTCAAAGAATGTAATGGTTATAATTCACTTCTCACAGCTCAAAAAGACAGAAATTTGATGCCAAATATGCTGCAAATGAACATTCTATGTGCCCGGTAATTAGTAACAGCAGAACACTGTTTAAACTCAATGAAATTCGTATTCAACATGATTCAGACGATTTTGGGCGCTAAAACACAGGAGAGCAGTGAATAAAATAAGGTGTGTGGAAACAATGCTTAAACCTTGTGGGGAGATCTAATTTGGTCCTTCTTACACATATATCAGTCATTTTTGCTGCTCTAATGCAGAAGGCCACTCAAAGAATGTAATGGTTATAATTCACTTCTCACAGCTCAGAAAGCCAGAAATTTGATGCCAGATATGCTGCAAATGAACATTATATGTGCCCGGTCATTAGTAACAGTAAATCACTGTGTAAACTCAGTGAAATTTATATTTAACATGATTCAGACGATTTGGGCACTAAAACAGATGGGAGCTGTCCAACAGCTAATGTGTGTGGAAACACTGCTTACACCTTGTGGGGAGAGCTAATTTGTTCCTTCTGACACCTAAATAAGTCATTTTTGCTGCTCTAATGCAAAAGACCACTCAAAGAATGTAATGGTTATAATTCACTTCTCACAGCTCAGAAAAGCAGAAATTTGATGCCAGATATGCTGCAAATGAACATTCTATGTGCCCGGTCATTAGTAACAGCAGAACACTGTTTAAACTCACTGAAATTCATGTTTAACATGATTCAGACGGTTTGGGCGCTAAAACAGAAGATAGCAGTCAATAAACTAAGTTGTGTTGAAACAATGCTTCAACCTTGTGGGGAGATCTAATTTGGTCCTCCTTACACATATATAATTCATTTTTGCATCTCTAATGCAGAAGGCCACTCAAAGAATGTAAAGGTTATAATTCACTTCTCACAGCTCAGAATGCAAGAGATTTGATGCCAAATATGCTGCAAATGAACATTCAATGTTTCCGGTCATTAGTAACAGCAGAACACTGTTTAAACTCAGTGAAATTCATATTTAACATGATTCCGACGGTTTGGGCGCTAAAACAGAAGTTAGCAGTCAATAAACTAAGTTGTGTGGAAACACTGCTTACACCTTGTGGGGAGACCTAATTTGGTCCTTCTGACACCTAAATAAGTCATTTTGGCTGCTCTAATGCAAAAGACCACTCAAAGAATGTAATGGTTATAATTCACTTCTCACAGCTCAAAAAGACAGAAATTTGATGCCAAATATGCTGCAAATGAACATTCTATGTGCCCGGTAATTAGTAACAGCAGAACACTGTTTAAACTCAATGAAATTCGTATTCAACATGATTCAGACGATTTTGGGCGCTAAAACACAGGAGAGCAGTGAATAAAATAAGGTGTGTGGAAACAATGCTTAAACCTTGTGGGGAGATCTAATTTGGTCCTTCTTACACATATATCAGTCATTTTTGCTGCTCTAATGCAGAAGGCCACTCAAAGAATGTAATGGTTATAATTCACTTCTCACAGCTCAGAAAGCCAGAAATTTGATGCCAGATATGCTGCAAATGAACATTATATGTGCCCGGTCATTAGTAACAGTAAATCACTGTGTAAACTCAGTGAAATTTATATTTAACATGATTCAGACGATTTGGGCACTAAAACAGATGGGAGCTGTCCAACAGCTAATGTGTGTGGAAACACTGCTTACACCTTGTGGGGAGAGCTAATTTGTTCCTTCTGACACCTAAATAAGTCATTTTTGCTGCTCTAATGCAAAAGACCACTCAAAGAATGTAATGGTTATAATTCACTTCTCACAGCTCAGAAAAGCAGAAATTTGATGCCAGATATGCTGCAAATGAACATTCTATGTGCCCGGTCATTAGTAACAGCAGAACACTGTTTAAACTCACTGAAATTCATGTTTAACATGATTCAGACGGTTTGGGCGCTAAAACAGAAGATAGCAGTCAATAAACTAAGTTGTGTTGAAACAATGCTTCAACCTTGTGGGGAGATCTAATTTGGTCCTCCTTACACATATATAATTCATTTTTGCATCTCTAATGCAGAAGGCCACTCAAAGAATGTAAAGGTTATAATTCACTTCTCACAGCTCAGAATGCAAGAGATTTGATGCCAAATATGCTGCAAATGAACATTCAATGTTTCCGGTCATTAGTAACAGCAGAACACTGTTTAAACTCAGTGAAATTCATATTTAACATGATTCCGACGGTTTGGGCGCTAAAACAGAAGTTAGCAGTCAATAAACTAAGTTGTGTGGAAACACTGCTTACACCTTGTGGGGAGACCTAATTTGGTCCTTCTGACACCTAAATAAGTCATTTTGGCTGCTCTAATGCAAAAGACCACTCAAAGAATGTAATGGTTATAATTCACTTCTCACAGCTCAAAAAGACAGAAATTTGATGCCAAATATGCTGCAAATGAACATTCTATGTGCCCGGTAATTAGTAACAGCAGAACACTGTTTAAACTCAATGAAATTCGTATTCAACATGATTCAGACGATTTTGGGCGCTAAAACACAGGAGAGCAGTGAATAAAATAAGGTGTGTGGAAACAATGCTTAAACCTTGTGGGGAGATCTAATTTGGTCCTTCTTACACATATATCAGTCATTTTTGCTGCTCTAATGCAGAAGGCCACTCAAAGAATGTAATGGTTATAATTCACTTCTCACAGCTCAGAAAGCCAGAAATTTGATGCCAGATATGCTGCAAATGAACATTATATGTGCCCGGTCATTAGTAACAGTAAATCACTGTGTAAACTCAGTGAAATTTATATTTAACATGATTCAGACGATTTGGGCACTAAAACAGATGGGAGCTGTCCAACAGCTAATGTGTGTGGAAACACTGCTTACACCTTGTGGGGAGAGCTAATTTGTTCCTTCTGACACCTAAATAAGTCATTTTTGCTGCTCTAATGCAAAAGACCACTCAAAGAATGTAATGGTTATAATTCACTTCTCACAGCTCAGAAAAGCAGAAATTTGATGCCAGATATGCTGCAAATGAACATTCTATGTGCCCGGTCATTAGTAACAGCAGAACACTGTTTAAACTCACTGAAATTCATGTTTAACATGATTCAGACGGTTTGGGCGCTAAAACAGAAGATAGCAGTCAATAAACTAAGTTGTGTTGAAACAATGCTTCAACCTTGTGGGGAGATCTAATTTGGTCCTCCTTACACATATATAATTCATTTTTGCATCTCTAATGCAGAAGGCCACTCAAAGAATGTAAAGGTTATAATTCACTTCTCACAGCTCAGAATGCAAGAGATTTGATGCCAAATATGCTGCAAATGAACATTCAATGTTTCCGGTCATTAGTAACAGCAGAACACTGTTTAAACTCAGTGAAATTCATATTTAACATGATTCCGACGGTTTGGGCGCTAAAACAGAAGTTAGCAGTCAATAAACTAAGTTGTGTGGAAACACTGCTTACACCTTGTGGGGAGACCTAATTTGGTCCTTCTGACACCTAAATAAGTCATTTTGGCTGCTCTGATGCAATTGGCCTGTTAAAAAATTTTATGGTTTTTATTCACTTCTCACAACTCAGAAAAGCAGAAATTGGAAGCCAAATATGCTGCCATTGAACATTCTATGAGCCCTGTCATTAGTAACAGCAGCAAACTTTTTAAACCCATTTAAAATAAAATTTAACATGATTAAGAAGTTTTGTGCGCTACAACAGAAGGGAGCTTTCCAACAACAAGGGTGTGTGGAAACACTGCTTAAACCTTGTGGGGAGACCTAATTTGGTCCTTCTGACACCTAAATAAGTCATTTTGGCTGCTCTAATGCAAAAGACCACTCAAAGAATGTAATGGTTATAATTCACTTCTCACAGCTCAAAAAGACAGAAATTTGATGCCAAATATGCTGCAAATAAACATTCTATGTGCCCGGTAATTAGTAACAGCAGAACACTGTTTAAACTCAATGAAATTCGTATTCAACATGATTCAGACGATTTTGGGCGCTAAAACACAGAAGAGCAGTGAATAAAATAAGGTGTGTGGAAACAATGCTTAAACCTTGTGGGGAGATCTAATTTGGTCCTTCTTACACATATATCAGTCATTTTTGCTGCTCTAATGCAGAAGGCCACTCAAAGAATGTAATGGTCATAATTCACTTCTCACAGCTCAGAAAGCCAGAAATTTGATGCCAGATATGCTGCAAATGAACATTATATGTGCCCGGTCATTAGTAACAGTAAATCACTGTGTAAACTCAGTGAAATTTATATTTAACATGATTCAGACAATTTGGGCACTAAAACAGATGGGAGCTGTCCAACAGCTAATGTGTGTGGAAACACTGCTTACACCTTGTGGGGAGAGCTAATTTATTCCTTCTGACACCTAAATAAGTCATTTTTGCTGCTCTAATGCAAAAGACCACTCAAAGAATGTAATGGTTATAATTCACTTCTCACAGCTCAAAAAGACAGAAATTTGATGCCAAATATGCTGCAAATGAACATTCTATGTGCCCGGTAATTAGTAACAGCAGAACACTGTTTAAACTCACTGAAATTCATGTTTAACATGATTCAGACGGTTTGGGCGCTAAAACAGAAGATAGCAGTTAATAAACTAAGTTGTGTTGAAACATGGCTTCAACCTTGTGGGGAGATCTAATTTGGTCCTCCTTACACATATATAATTCATTTTTGCATCTCTAATGCAGAAGGCCACTCAAAGAATGTAAAGGTTATAATTCACTTCTCACAGCTCAGAATGCAAGAGATTTGATGCCAAATATGCTGCAAATGAACATTCAATGTTTCCGGTCATTAGTAACAGCAGAACACTGTTTAAACTCAGTGAAATTCATATTTAACATGATTCAGACGGTTTGGGCGCTAAAACAGAAGTTAGCAGTCAATAAACTAAGTTGTGTGGAAACACTGCTTACACCTTGTGGGGAGACCTAATTTGGTCCTTCTGACACCTAAATAAGTCATTTTGGCTGCTCTGATGCAATTGGCCTGTTAAAAAATTTTATGGTTTTTATTCACTTCTCACAACTCAGAAAAGCAGAAATTGGAAGCCAAATATGCTGCCATTGAACATTCTATGAGCCCTGTCATTAGTAACAGCAGCAAACTTTTTAAACCCATTTAAAATAAAATTTAACATGATTAAGAAGTTTTGTGCGCTACAACAGAAGGGAGCTTTCCAACAACAAAGGTGTGTGGAAACACTGCTTAAACCTTGTGGGGAGACCTAATTTGGTCCTTCTGACACCTAAATAAGTCATTTTGGCTGCTCTAATGCAAAAGACCACTCAAAGAATGTAATGGTTATAATTCACTTCTCACAGCTCAAAAAGACAGAAATTTGATGCCAAATATGCTGCAAATGAACATTCTATGTGCCCGGTAATTAGTAACAGCAGAACACTGTTTAAACTCAATGAAATTCGTATTCAACATGATTCAGACGATTTTGGGCGCTAAAACACAGGAGAGCAGTGAATAAAATAAGGTGTGTGGAAACAATGCTTAAACCTTGTGGGGAGATCTAATTTGGTCCTTCTTACACATATATCAGTCATTTTTGCTGCTCTAATGCAGAAGGCCACTCAAAGAATGTAATGGTTATAATTCACTTCTCACAGCTCAGAAAGCCAGAAATTTGATGCCAGATATGCTGCAAATGAACATTATATGTGCCCGGTCATTAGTAACAGTAAATCACTGTTTAAACTCAGTGAAATTTATATTTAACATGATTCAGACGATTTGGGCACTAAAACAGATGGGAACTGTCCAACAGCTAATGTGTGTGGAAACACTGCTTACACCTTGTGGGGAGAGCTAATTTGTTCCTTCTGACACCTAAATAAGTCATTTTTGCTGCTCTAATGCAAAAGACCACTCAAAGAATGTAATGGTTATAATTCACTTCTCACAGCTCAGAAAGCCAGAAATTTGATGCCAGATATGCTGCAAATGAACATTATATGTGCCCGGTCATTAGTAACAGTAAATCACTGTGTAAACTCAGTGAAATTTATATTTAACATGATTCAGACGATTTGGGCACTAAAACAGATGGGAGCTGTCCAACAGCTAATGTGTGTGGAAACAGTGCTTACACCTTGTGGGGAGACCTAATTTGGTCCTTCTGACACCTAAATAAGTCATTTTTGCTGCTCTAATGCAAAAGACCACTCAAAGAATGTAATGGTTATAATACACTTCTCACAGCTCAGAAAAGCAGAAATTTGATGCCAGATATGCTGCAAATGAACATTCTATGTGCCCGGTCATTAGTAACAGCAGAACACTGTTTAAACTCACTGAAATTCATGTTTAACATGATTCAGACGGTTTGGGCGCTAAAACAGAAGATAGCAGTCAATAAACTAAGTTGTGTTGAAACAATGCTTCAACCTTGTGGGGAGATCTAATTTGGTCCTCCTTACACATATATAATTCATTTTTGCATCTCTAATGCAGAAGGCCACTCAAAGAATGTAAAGGTTATAATTCACTTCTCACAGCTCAGAATGCAAGAGATTTGATGCCAAATATGCTGCAAATGAACATTCAATGTTTCCTGTCATTAGTAACAGCAGAACACTGTTTAAACTCAGTGAAAATCATATTTAACATGATTCAGACGGTTTGGGCGCTAAAACAGAAGTTAGCAGTCAATAAACTAAGTTGTGTGGAAACACTGCTTACACCTTGTGGGGAGACCTAATTTGGTCCTTCTGACACCTAAATAAGTCATTTTGGCTGCTCTAATGCAAAAGACCACTCAAAGAATGTAATGGTTATAATTCACTTCTCACAGCTCAAAAAGACAGAAATTTGATGCCAAATATGCTGCAAATGAACATTCTATGTGCCCGGTAATTAGTAACAGCAGAACAATGTTTAAACTCAATGAAATTCGTATTCAACATGATTCAGACGATTTTGGGCGCTAAAACACAGGAGAGCAGTGAATAAAATAAGGTGTGTGGAAACAATGCTTAAACCTTGTGGGGAGATCTAATTTGGTCCTTCTTACACATATATCAGTCATTTTTGCTGCTCTAATGCAGAAGGCCACTCAAAGAATGTAATGGTTATAATTCACTTCTCACAGCTCAGAAAGCCAGAAATTTGATGCCAGATATGCTGCAAATGAACATTATATGTGCCCGGTCATTAGTAACAGTAAATCACTGTTTAAACTCAGTGAAATTTATATTTAACATGATTCAGACGATTTGGGCACTAAAACAGATGGGAGCTGTCCAACAGCTAATGTGTGTGGAAACACTGCTTACACCTTGTGGGGAGAGCTAATTTGTTCCTTCTGACACCTAAATAAGTCATTTTTGCTGCTCTAATGCAAAAGACCACTCAAAGAATGTAATGGTTATAATTCACTTCTCACAGCTCAGAAAAGCAGAAATTTGATGCCAGATATGCTGCAAATGAACATTCTATGTGCCCGGTCATTAGTAACAGCAGAACACTGTTTAAACTCACTGAAATTCATGTTTAACATGATTCAGACGGTTTGGGCGCTAAAACAGAAGATAGCAGTCAATAAACTAAGTTGTGTTGAAACAATGCTTCAACCTTGTGGGGAGATCTAATTTGGTCCTCCTTACACATATATAATTCATTTTTGCATCTCTAATGCAGAAGGCCACTCAAAGAATGTAAAGGTTATAATTCACTTCTCACAGCTCAGAATGCAAGAGATTTGATGCCAAATATGCTGCAAATGAACATTCAATGTTTCCGGTCATTAGTAACAGCAGAACACTGTTTAAACTCAGTGAAATTCATATTTAACATGATTCAGACGGTTTGGGCGCTAAAACAGAAGTTAGCAGTCAATAAACTAAGTTGTGTGGAAACACTGCTTACACCTTGTGGGGAGACCTAATTTGGTCCTTCTGACACCTAAATAAGTCATTTTGGCTGCTCTAATGCAAAAGACCACTCAAAGAATGTAATGGTTATAATTCACTTCTCACAGCTCAAAAAGACAGAAATTTGATGCCAAATATGCTGCAAATGAACATTCTATGTGCCCGGTAATTAGTAACAGCAGAACACTGTTTAAACTCAATGAAATTCGTATTCAACATGATTCAGACGATTTTGGGCGCTAAAACACAGGAGAGCAGTGAATAAAATAAGGTGTGTGGAAACAATGCTTAAACCTTTTGGGGAGATCTAATTTGGTCCTTCTTACACATATATCAGTCATTTTTGCTGCTCTAATGCAGAAGGCCACTCAAAGAATGTAATGGTTATAATTCACTTCTCACAGCTCAGAAAGCCAGAAATTTGATGCCAGATATGCTGCAAATGAACATTATATGTGCCCGGTCATTAGTAACAGTAAATCACTGTTTAAACTCAGTGAAATTTATATTTAACATGATTCAGACGATTTGGGCACTAAAACAGATGGGAGCTGTCCAACAGCTAATGTGTGTGGAAACACTGCTTACACCTTGTGGGGAGAGCTAATTTGTTCCTTCTGACACCTAAATAAGTCATTTTTGCTGCTCTAAAGCAAAAGACCACTCAAAGAATGTAATGGTTATAATTCACTTCTCACAGCTCAGAAAAGCAGAAATTTGATGCCAGATATGCTGCAAATGAACATTCTATGTGCCCGGTCATTAGTAACAGCAGAACACTGTTTAAACTCACTGAAATTCATTTTTAACATGATTCAGACGGTTTGGGCGCTAAAACAGAAGATAGCAGTCAATAAACTAAGTTGTGTTGAAACAATGCTTCAACCTTGTGGGGAGATCTAATTTGGTCCTCCTTACACATATATAATTCATTTTTGCATCTCTGATGCAGAAGGCCACTCAAAGAATGTAAAGGTTATAATTCACTTCTCACAGCTCAGAATGCAAGAGATTTGATGCCAAATATGCTGCAAATGAACATTCAATGTTTCCGGTCATTAGTAACAGCAGAACACTGTTTAAACTCAGTGAAATTCATATTTAACATGATTCAGACGGTTTGGGCGCTAAAACAGAAGTTAGCAGTCAATAAACTAAGTTGTGTGGAAACACTGCTTACACCTTGTGGGGAGACCTAATTTGGTCCTTCTGACACCTAAATAAGTCATTTTGGCTGCTCTAATGCAAAAGGCCACTCAAAGAATGTAATGGTTATAATTCACTTCTCACAGCCCAGAAAGGCAAAAATTTGATGCCAAATATGCTGCAAATGAACATTCTATGTGCCTGGTCATTAGTAACAGCAGAACACTGTTTAAACTCACTGAAATTCATATTTAACATGATTCAGACGGTTTGGGCGCTAAAACAGAAGATAGCAGTCAATAAACTCAGTTGTGTGGAAACAATGCTTAAACCTTGTGGGGAGATCTAATTTGGTCCTCGTTATACATATATAATTCATTTTTGCATCTCTAATGCAAAAGGCCACTCAAAGAATGTAATGGTTATAATTCACTTCTCACAGCTCAGAAAGGCATAAATTTGAAGCCAAATATGCTGCAAATGAACATTTTATGTTCCCGGTCATTAGTAACAGCAGAACACTGTTCAAACTCAGTGAAATTCATATTTAACATGATTCAGACGATTTGGGCACTAAAACAGATGGGAGCTGTCCAACAGCTAATGTGTGTGGAAACACTGCTTACACCTTGTGGGGAGAGCTAATTTGTTCCTTTTGACACCTAAATAAGTCATTTTTGCTGCTCTAATGCAAAAGACCACTCAAAGAATGTAATGGTTATAATTCACTTCTCACAGCTCAGAAAGGCAGAAATTTGATGCCAGATATGCTGCAAATGAACATTCAATGTGCCTGGTCATTAGTAACAGCAGAACACTGTTTAAACTCACTGAAATTCATATTTAACATGATTCAGACGGTTTGGGCGCTAAAACAGAAGAAAGCAGTCAACAAACTCAGGTGTGTGGAAACAATTATTAAACCTTGTGGGGAGACCTAATTTGGTCCTTCTGACACCTAAATAAGTGATTTTGGCTACTCTAATGCAAAAGGCAACTCAAAGTATGTAATGGTTATAATTCACTTCTCACAGCTCAGAAAGGCAGACATTTGATGCCAAATATGCTGCAAATGAACATTCTATGTGCCCGGTCATTAGTAACAGCAGAACACTGTTTAAACTCATTGAAATTCAAATTTAACATGATTCAGACGGTTTGGGCGCTAAAACAGAAGATAGCAGTCAATAAACTAAGTTGTGTTGAAACAATGCTTCAACCTTGTGGGGAGATCTAATTTGGTCCTCCTTACACATATATAATTCATTTTTGCATCTCTAATGCAGAAGGCCACTCAAAGAATGTAAAGGTTATAATTCACTTCTCACAGCTCAGAATGCAAGAGATTTGATGCCAAATATGCTGCAAATGAACATTCAATGTTTCCGGTCATTAGTAACAGCAGAACACTGTTTAAACTCAGTGAAATTCATATTTACATGATTCAGACGGTTTGGGCGCTAAACAGAAGTTAGCAGTCAATAAACTAAGTTGTGTGGAAACACTGCTTACACCTTGTGGGGAGACCTAATTTGGTCCTTCTGACACCTAAATAAGTCATTTTGGCTGCTCTAATGCAAAAGACCACTCAAAGAATGTAATGGTTATAATTCACTTCTCACAGCTCAAAAAGACAGAAATTTGATGCCAAATATGCTGCAAATGAACATTCTATGTGCCCGGTAATTAGTAACAGCAGAACACTGTTTAAACTCAATGAAATTCGTATTCAACATGATTCAGACGATTTTGGGCGCTAAAACACAGGAGAGCAGTGAATAAAATAAGGTGTGTGGAAACAATGCTTAAACCTTGTGGGGAGATCTAATTTGGTCCTTCTTACACATATATCAGTCATTTTTGCTGCTCTAATGCAGAAGGCCACTCAAAGAATGTAATGGTTATAATTCACTTCTCACAGCTCAGAAAGCCAGAAATTTGATGCCAGATATGCTGCAAATGAACATTATATGTGCCCGGTCATTAGTAACAGTAAATCACTGTTTAAACTCAGTGAAATTTATATTTAACATGATTCAGACGATTTGGGCACTAAAACAGATGGGAGCTGTCCAACAGCTAATGTGTGTGGAAACACTGCTTACACCTTGTGGGGAGAGCTAATTTGTTCCTTCTGACACCTAAATAAGTCATTTTTGCTGCTCTAATGCAAAAGACCACTCAAAGAATGTAATGGTTATAATTCACTTCTCACAGCTCAGAAAAGCAGAAATTTGATGCCAGATATGCTGCAAATGAACATTCTTTTTGCCCGGTCATTATTAACAGCAGAACACTGTTTAAACTCAGTAAAATTCATATATAACATGATTCAGACGATTTGGGCGCTAAAACAGAAGAGAGCAGTCTACAAACTCAGATGTGTGGAAACACTGCTTACACCTTGTGGGGAGACCCTAATTTGGTTCTTCTGACATCCTAAATAAGTTATTTTTTGCTGCTCTAATGCAAAAGTCCACTGAAAGAATGTAATGGTTATAATTCACTTCTCACAGGTCCTCAGAAGGCAAAAAAAAAAAAAAATTTGATGCCAATATGCTGCAAATTAACATTCTAACATGCCCGGTCATTATTAACAGCAGAACACTGGGGGGTTTTTTTAAAAACTGAGTGAAATTCATATTTAAACATGATTCAGACGATTTGGGCGCTAAAACAGATGGGAGCTGTCAAATCAGCTAAGGTGTGTGGAAACACTAATTACACCTTGTGGGGAGACCTAATTGGTCCTTCCGACACCTAAATAAGTCATTTTGACTACTCTAATGCAAAAGGCCACTCAAAGAATGTAATGGTTATAATTCACTTCTCACAGCTCAGAAAGGCAGACATTTGATGCCAAATATGCTGCAAATTAACATTCTACATGCCCGTCATTAGTAACAGCAGAACACTTTTTAAACTCAGTAAAGTTCATATTTAACATGATTCAGACCATTTGGGCGCTAAAACAGAAGAGAACAGTCAACAAACTCAGATGTGTGGAAACAACGCTTACACCTTGTGGGGAGACCTAATTTGGTCCTTCTGACACCTAAATAAGTCTTTTTTGCTGCTCTAATGCAAAAGGCCACTGAAAGAATGTAATGGTTATAATTCACTTCTCACAGCTCAGAAAGGCAGAAATTTGATGCCAGATATGCTGCAAATGAACATTCTTTTTGCCCGGTCATTATTAACAGCAGAACGCTGTTTAAACTGAGTGAAATTCATATTTAACATGATTCAGACGATTTGGGCGCTAAAACAGATGGGTGCTGTCCAACAGCTAAGGTGTGTGGAAACACTGCTTACACCTTGTAGGGAGACCTAATTTGGTCCTTCTGACACCTAAATAAGTCATTTTGGCTACTCTAATGCAAAAGGTCACTCAAAGAATGTAATGGTTATGAATTCAACTTCTCACAAAGAGCGGCTCAGAAAGGTAGAAATTTGAATGCCAAATATGCCTGCAATGAACATTCTTATGTGCCCGTTCTATTAGACAGCAGAACACTTTTTAACCTCAGTAAAGTTCATATTTAACAGATGATCATCAGACGATTTGGGCGCTAAAAACAGAAGAGAACAGTCAACAAAACTCAGATGTGTTGAAAACAACGCTTACACCTTGTGGGGAGACCTAATTTGGTCCTTCTGACACCTAAATAAGTCTTTTTTGCTGCTCTAATGCAACAGGCCACTGAAAGAATGTAATGGTGATAAATTCACTTCTCACAGCTCAGAAAGGCAGAAATTGGATGCCAGATAAATGCTGCAAATGAACATTCTTTTTTGCCCGGTCATTATTAACAGCACAACACTGTTTAAACTGAGTGAAATTCATATTTAACATGATTCAGACGATTTGGGCGCTAAAACAGATGGAGCTGTCCAACAGCTAAGGTGTGTGGCAACACTACTTACAACCTTGTGGGGAACCTAATTGTTCCGCATTCTGACACCTAAATAAGTAATTTTGG
>NW_023396722.1:0-155522 GCF_011125445.2 Fundulus heteroclitus | reverse complement strand
AAGTAGTTTAAAGTCGGCGACCTCCTGTTTAGAAATTCAGGGGAAATATTGAGTGAGAAATCAAATCACGTGCCACGTGGGGGAGAGCCCAGCGTGAGGAACAGCTGTTAGGTTTTCTTAGTTGGCGGATTGCAAGGAAGAATGCGGGATGATAGCGTGGCATGCTTTTATAGGCATCTCCATGGCAACGAGATAAGGTTTCCTGGGGGGTTGCTCCCATAGACCATGTTGCATGCTGGGAGTTGCGGTCTGTCACGTCATAAATGGCATAATATAGGAATTTGCAGGACAGTGCTGATTCCTGAAACGTTTGACCATTAGAATTAATTTGCCTATGGCGTGGACTGTAATGATTATTCAAAATCATTAAAGGGGAAATCTAATGCAAAATCCACTATTTTGTCCTTTGTCCTTTATATCCATTTTGTTGTGCACTTAAAGTCGCTGGGGAGGTAAAGAATCTGAATTTAGTCTGTCCACGTACTGTGTATACAGAACAACGAGAAGCCAAGTTAAAACCCATCCTGTCAGAGAGAATGTCAATATACCACAATTAATACAGGCTGTTGTTTCTGTATTTGACTAGTTCAACCTCTAAAGGTAGCATTTGCAGGGATGTCGTTCTTTTTCTAAAGGCTGTATGATTTTATGCCACATGTAAAGGGATCCAGAATTTTTACTTTACTTTATTAAAAACTCCTTCTGTGATGATCTCAGCACTGGCTCTGATCTTTTCCTCTGTTCAGCAAACCTGCTCATTCTCCACCCTGCCTGCAATTAGTCCTAATCTGTTTCACCTGTATTCACCTCTTTTATAATCCATGTGCAGATCAGAGGCCAGTGCCAGGGTGATTTAGCTGTGCGCCACCTAGCAAGTGTCTTTGGTGTTTTTTTGTTTGTTTTTTGGAATTGACTGCTCGACCGTTGGTCGCCGGAGTGAAACCTCGCTAGATTCAGAGACTTTTCGCGGGAGCTGTTGTTTGATCATCCGAAGAGACGTGTGTGGGGGGGGGGGTTGTCTTCATCGTCATCGGTGAACTATATGTGGAAAGGTAAGTAGTTATTTAAACTGCAGGGCAGTCAAAAGTAGCTGGTCAACGGCGGCAAAATCGCCGTCTATAGCAGCTCTTGCCGCCGCCTACATTTCCCCCCTTATATACATCCCAAAAATCACCTTTGTATCTGTCTCCACTGAGAGCAACATTAATGAGTGATTGGGTTCCTTGTTCCAACCGAGATGCTACTTTTCCGATCAAAACACAGACCGGGGTTATGCCGAAAAGTGCATCCCTGCTGACATATGCATCCCCTTGTCGCGGGAGCGCGCCTCGCTCTGTACAACTGAATATCAACGAAGAAGAAACGGATTAAAATGTGACCAACGCAGTTACTCTTGTTCTAAAATTAATGATATCAAAACGTTTTATTAAACCTCTTGTGGAGGAAAAAAAATTGTGTTATTTGGCTGATTCGTTTACAAATTACGGGTATGTATCCATCCATCCATCCCATTTTCTGATCCGCTTAATCCCTCATGGGGTCGCGGGGGTTGCTGGTGCTTATCTCCAGCGTTCACCGGGCATAGAGGTGGGGTTCACCCTGGACAGGTCGCCAGTCTGTCGCAGGGCTATGGGTGTTATGAACAACATTAAATCCAAAGTTTTTATCCGGGGTACGGCTGATTTATTTTTTTGGTCTCTTGTCATTCACGCACAACAATAAACTGTGAGAGCCGACGTGAGTTTTTAAAACTGCAAAGCTTTGTCTTAAGCGGAAGATCAAACGTGCATCTACACAGCACAACGTTCATAGACCAGTGTGATGCCTTCGCGAGCATCAGAAAGCTATGGTGCATAAGGAGCATGGGACATTTCAAACTTACAAGGAAAGAGGCATAAAACGGAACAGAACTTAACTCATACAATAATCTATTTATCCAGAAACAATGTGGGCTTTCTTACAATACTTAATGCTTCATAATTGTATTTCTGATATTTTTTGATTATGCACATCTGTTATCTTTTTATTCTGAAAAATCTATAATATTATATATAATATAATATAATATAATATAATATTACAGCAGCAAATTATCAAAGTTTTTCAGGGGATGCATTTTGTGTTCATCTCTGGAATCCTCGCCGATGATATGATATTGTGTGTGTGATGAGTGCAAGTGAAATTAAACTGGGATAAGAGATTCGAAAGAGCGATATGACTGACATAAATTCAACATGTAAATTCAATTCCAACCCTGTATTTTTATCATAAAAATTCGTGAAGAAATGTTACGATCGTTTTTAGAACAGAACTGTGAATAATAATAATAAGATGAATAGACCTCACCTAATCTGATCTGTTTTATGTGGTGCTAGTAATTCAAATTAAACTAATTTTATGCAAATGGAGATTACCTTACCTTGTTAAAACTTGATAACATAGTGTGAAAAAATAATGTTGTAAGAATAATAATAATAAACAAAGGTTGTTTTTGAAGAATTGATCATTCACATTTTTTGCCTTTTATTCAATTTGAAACATGCACTCTCACTCTATTGTTTAAATAATCACCTGTCTTGAAAGCTTCCAAAATACATCAGGGAGACTCTATTTTTTAAAATTCTCCCCTCCGGGGCTCGGGCACCGGCATAAGTTCACCCTCCTACCTGATAGTGTGTGGCCTGCTACTGTAAAAAGCCCTGACTGCCCTGAAACTGATAATCGAAAATTACTATTTGCACTGTGTCAGACCAATTCTGACACCACGTGCAAAATGTGCCACAAGTAAATCATGTAAATAGAATACAATGTAAATAGTTTTACATACAGAATGTAAATAAATGCAAATAAAAGTGTTAATGTGTTACAGCTCTTAAACAGTTTCAAGTTCCGTCATTGTGTCCCCCCGAACATACCCCCAGCAGTCATCCGCGCAAAACTGGTTCCGGCCGACAACTCACCACCTCGCCTAAGCAAATTCCTGCAGGAAACACTGGATGAAGGAAGTGGGTTTGTGCGGAAAATGGTTGTGAGAAAGGAATTTTAAATTATCCTCAAATTTAGGAAAGAATATGAAGATGGGAATTTAAGTCCGATAGCAGTGTCGAGGGAGTTATAAAAGAAGCTGGGAGATGTGGAAATGGCAAGGATTTTGAGAGATGGACAAACTCAAGCGCAGTATTAATGGAGGCGAAGTGAGCAGAATTAAGAGACTGTTGAGAACAGTAAATGGAGAAAGGGTTGAGAGCTTGTCAGTTCTTCTGGAGTTTAAGGAGCCTTTACTTCCAGAGAAAGTGAAAATAGGTTGCATGAACTTCCCAGTTAGGCCCTACATTCCTCCACCGCTACGGTGTTACAAATGCCAGAAATATGGACATATAGCGGTAGTCTGCAAAGGAAAGCAGAGATGTCCTAAATGCGGTGGTGAGCATAGAGTGGAAAATTAACGAAAATGTCCAGGATAAATGTTGTAATTGTGGTGGCCAGCACAGGGTAACATATGGTGGATGTGAAGTCAGGAAGAGGGCTGTGGAAATACTGCAGGTTAAAACAGTTAACATAAGTTATGCGGAAGCAGTGAAGAAAGTACAAGAACAAAAAGGAAGGGTGGATACTGACAATGTTATAAAGGTGTTGAGAACAGACACTTACGAAAGAAAATGTTTACCAATATATTACTCAAAATATATTGTAATATATTTTTCTCTACAATATATTATATTCTTTGTATATGGAATTCTTTATTGATGAAACATATATTTTGCAATATATTATATATTATTGTAATATATTGCAAAATATACAAATGATTGCTGCTCTCCATATATTGCCGTATATTTAACATGAATATATAATATATGTATTTATATACCCAAAAATATATTTAATTTTTGGGCTGCACAGTGGCACAGTGGGTAGCACTGTTGCCTTGCAGCAAGAAGATCCTGGGTTCAAGTACACCCCTGGGTCTTTCTGCATGGAGTTGTTTGTCCTGTTTGTCTCTCTGTGTTGCCCTGCGACAGACTGGCGACCTGTCCAGGGTGTACCCCGCCTTTCGCCCAGTGAACGCTGGAGATAGGCACCAGCAACCCCCGCGACCCCATGAGGGATTAAGCGGTTTGGAAAATGGATGGATGGATGGATATATTTAATTTTATATTTATATCCACGACCTGTCCAGGGTGTACCCCGCCTTTCGCCCAGTGAACGCCTGGAGATAGGCACCAGCACTCCGCGACCCCATGAGGGATAAAGCGTATCAGAAAATGGATGGATGGATGGATTTATATCCACCATAATGTATTGCAATTTTATATGGGAAAATGTATTGGTAAATGTGTTTTTAATATATTGGCAAATGTATGCTCAATATATTGTAGAATACATTTTAAAAATACATTAAGTTATATGGAAACTTGACATTTTATTATGAGCAACTCTTAAGATAATTAACACAGACTAATGGGTATCAAAAGCCATCTTTATTTTGTTTTAAACAGTTATAAATCCAGAGGCTGTACATTGCGTTGTACATTTTTTTAACAGCACAACATATAATTGAGCAAATTCTTACACAGAATACACAGAAAATCTTCTTAATGTCCTGTAACAACGCAACATACCAGTATAAGGTACAAAATATAAATTCAAGTGATTTAACACTTTCAGCATTGTAAAGTATTGCTGAAAGTAATGAAACAGAACTAAAATACAAAAACAATTCTTTAAAGTGCTGACACTAACTCCTCTTGTTGTTGGGACACTACAAAAACAATATGAGAGTGACACTCTTACATGCTTTTCGACTTCACTTGGTGTCTTAGCTCACAGATTTGACTATTGATGGACTTCCTAACATCAGCTTGGCTGTCGGAAACTGGTTTAGAACTGCATCTATGGAACAGAACAACAATGATCCCACCTCAGTCTTCCTGCTTTGTGTCCCCTTGCCTTGATACCCCCTGCTCTGGTTCTCAGTATAACCAAAGGGAAAACCTCCCCTCGTGGCAGAGACAAAATTAAAATTGGAAACCATCCAACTCAGAACTATTTACCTTGTAAAGTTTGAAGTTTCCTCGGGTCGAGAGCCTGGCACCGCTCAGCATTGGGATCCAACTTGCTGACCCCTCCTTTGAGGTTAGACTTGAGGAGGACATCAAAAAGGCCCATCAGTAGTACCAACAATGTGATGAGACAGTGACGCCGTTGCCGATTTTCACCCTCTGGAAACAAAATCATATAAAATATCAAAAAGCATGAGCAAGGATGACACAAGGAAAGTCACTACAAGCATTAGAACGAAAACCCTAAAGAAAAATGCCACAAGCCATGGACGTCACAATAATTATATGTGGAGGTGACGTTGCCCCATCACATTTGAAAGCTATGGCTTACTGTCCCCAGAAAAGGGTGACCACCACTATTCCTTTGATATTATGAGTTAATCAGGATCTGACTTTTTCCAGGACAGAGTTTGTCCTGGAAATCAGGAATCAGCTATAACTGATAAATGATGGTGGTGCTGGGACGACGGACAGAGGAGACATAGTGAACAGGTACTTGCAGAAAGTGGTGCTGGAAAAAGTGTAGATAAAGAACAGGCACACAAAGTGTAGGTAGTTCTGGCCAAATAACCACTTTATTGTTCTATTTAAAGCCTACAAGTATACTAATACTGCTTAATGACATGTGCCGAGATACTCCTGGTTGAGGGTGTTTGGAAGAAACCGCAGCACTTATGCTTTCAGTGGAACCACTGACAATGAAACTGAAACACCTCTCATTTTAGTGTGGGGGGTTTCATGGCTAAATTGGACCAGCCTGGTGGCTATTCTTCATTAATTGCACATTGAACCAATAAGAGCAGAGTGTGAAGGTCCAATTAGCAGGGTAAGAGCACAGTTTTGCTCAAAATATTACAATGCACACAACATTATGGGTGACATGGTTGAGTTCAAAGGAGGACAAATTGTTGGTGCACATCTTGCTGGATGTGTCAAAACTTTCTTCAATTGAATAAAAACAAAACTGAAGTAATAATATTTGGACCAATAGAGGAGAGATCAAAAGTTAGCACACAGCTTCAGTCGCTTCAGCTAGAAACCACTGATCAGGCCCGAAACCTTGGTGTAGTGATGGACTCAGACCTGAACCTCCAAAAGCATTTACAGACAGTTACAAGGTCGGCTTTCTATCACCTGAAGAACATTTCCAGGATTAAAGGACTAATGTCTCAAAAGGATCTGGAAAAACTAATCCATGTGTTTATATTTAGTAGAATAGATTACTGCAACGGTGTTTTCACAGGTCTGCCTAAAAAGTGGATCAAACAGCTGCAGGTGATCCAGAACGCTGCTGCACGCGTCCTCACTTAGACTAAGAAAGTAGAGCACATAACCCCAGTTCTAAAGTCCTTACACTGGCTCCCTGTATCTCAGAGAATAGACTTTAAAATACTTCTGTTAGTTTATAAATACCTAAATGGCTTAGCACCTAAATAC
The DNA here is from genome assembly GCF_011125445.2 of Fundulus heteroclitus. Lineage (NCBI taxonomy): Eukaryota > Metazoa > Chordata > Actinopteri > Cyprinodontiformes > Fundulidae > Fundulus > Fundulus heteroclitus. Next base: position 149,022 of record NW_023396722.1, on the reverse strand, counting down.
ATTACAGACTTGTTATCAGTGTATGAACTTTCCAGACCACTAAGGTCTTCTGGCTCCAGCCTGCTCTGCATACCTAGAACACGAACTAAACAAGGCGAAGCAGCATTTAGTTCCTATGCTCCGTTTATCTGGAACAAACTTCCAGAAAACTGTAAAAGTGCAGAAAGCCTGAGTTATTTTAAATCAAGATTACAAACACATTTGTTTAAAATTGCCTTTGACTGTTCTAGTTAAACTGTTTTACTGTTTTTAATGTTCTTCTTTGTTTCTACATTCTATCTCTACTTGCTTTTATTCTATTTTTTATCTACATTTTATTCCTACTTGCGTTTATTTTGCTATATTTTAATCATGTAAAGCACCTTGCATTGTCTCTGTACTGAATTGTGCTATATAAATAAATTTCCCCTGCCTTGCCAAGGCATCTGTGACCAAGACAGCAAGTGTTTGTGATGTATCAAGAGCCACGGTATCCAAGGGTAATGTCAGCACACCACCAAGAAGGACAAACCACATTCAACAGGATCAACTGTGGACGCAAGAGGAAGCTGTCTGAAAGAGATGTTCGGGTGCTAACCTGGATTGTATCCAAAAAACATAAAACCACAGCTCCCCAAGTCACAGCAGAATTAAACACCAACAGCAGCAATAGAAGTAGAAATGGGAGAAATGCCATTAGATTTAAGAAGAACAAAACTAGAAATAAATTATTGGCTGAATTTAAAAGGTAATAACTTAGAACATCCAACTTGTGAAATTTTAAATCCATGTTGGGAAAAAGAAAAGAAAGAAATGAGGAGTTTTGGATGGACAATTGAAAATAAAATAAAAGAATTTAAAATGAATAATTTAGAAATTACTCAAACAACACCAATATCAATTATACCACCATGGATTTTACCAGAAGCGACAGTAGATATGACAATAATGGAAAAGAAACAAGATAAATCTTACATTGTAGATAGTTATTCAGTACAGTTACATTTAAACAATTATTATCAATATATTCAAATTTATACAGATGCATCAAAAATAAATGAAAAAATAGGAGTAGCATTTGTAGTACCAGAATTCAATATAAGAATGGGAAAACGAATTACAGACGGATTATCAGTATACACAGGAGAAATGTTGGCAATATTATTAGCTTTACAATGGGTAGAAGACTTAAAACCATTAAAAACAGTCATTTGTTCAGATTCAAGTTCTGCATTATTAAGTTTAAAATATAATAAATCAGATAGTAGGATGGACATTTTATTAGAAATATTTCATACATTATTCAGAATACAAAACATGGGTTTAATAGTTACATTTGTGTGGGTTCCAGCGCATATTGGGGTTGAAGGAAATGAGAGGGCAGATAAATTAGCAAAGAGGGCAATTCAAAATCCTATAAATTTTATCATTAAAACAAGTAAATCTGAGGGAAAGAGTATGATTAAAGAAAAACTTATGGAAAAATGGCAAAAAAGGTGGGATGAAGAAAAAACAGGTAGATGGTTTTATAAAATTCAAAAAACAGTAAGAGGAAAAAGAAATGGAAGACGAAATAGAAAAGAGGAGAGGGTGATAACAAGATTAAGATTTGGGCATACGGGACTTAATTATACAATTCAAAAGCATAATACCGTTAAATGTGATTATTGTGGAAAATATGAAACAGTAGAACATGTTATAATAGAATGTAATAAATATGAAAGAGAGAGAACTTACATGAAGAAAGAGTTGAAATGTATTAAGGAAAAGATTAATTTGTTAGATATTTTGAGGAAGCATTTGGGGAGTAAACATATACAAATAGTTATTCAATATTTAAAGAAAACTAAATTATATCATAGAATTTGATTATATGAATGAGTAGAATATTAAGGTACATATAGATTAGATATATATTGATATATATATATATATATATATATATATATATATGTATATATATATATATATATATATATATATGTATATATATATATATATATGTATGTATGTATGTATGTATGTATGTATATATACGTATATATAGATAAAATAGACCATTAAGAACCACACTCCATACCAGTAAGTGGCGGTAATGCTACTTAAAGTTTGTTGCCAACTGCCATAAAACTCCACAAGAAGAAGAAGAAGAAGAAGAAGTAGTGGAGCTGTGCTTATAGCCCATTATGGAAAGAAATTAATCTGCTTATTTGAGATGCACAGGCCCCTGATGTGGCCAGGTGACAGTAAGAAACATGTATCACCCTTTACGTGCGGGCTTGACCTCTACTTCTTTTTTATGTTAATGCAAAAAACCTATTGCTCATAGGTATGTAGACATGAGCAGAATAAGTATTTGTTGCACTTTTTTAAAAGGTTGAGGAACTCTGTCTTCACAGAGAGCCACAGTCTAAATGTTTTTATTTTCTGGTTTTTCTTTTCCTCATGTCACTCTCACCTTAGGAGGTGGCAGAGCTCTTTGGGCTACACAAAATTGAAAAACCCTGCTAACCACCTTAGACCCCTCCACTCCCACCCCCAACCCAAAGACACAGTTCTAGTTTTCTATTAACACTATTTATTAATTTTATTAATCTTAGGATATACTAAAAGTGTGGAGAGGCACATTCCTGGCTTTCACACTTGATTTTTGTTGTTTAAATATTAATAAATATGTAAAAATAAATTAAACCATTACTGTCCCCGTTTCCTAATTTCGTCTTGATGAGATGTATTGTTTTTTATGTACGAGCAAGAAATGTCCCCAGATTTGATTTCAGAAATCTGGTCACCTTAGGCTAAAACAACTTGCATGATAAAAGAAAAATATAAAATTAATAACTGCTTTCTTGAGAAAAGTGTTGAGACCAAACGGTAGATCTGACCACATCTTCTTACACAAATGAAGAACATCATTAAGGACGCCAGCCATCCTGCACAGAGACTGTTCCAGCCTCTCCCCTCAGTCAGGAAACTAAAAAAACAAACAAAAACATGTTTCCCGAAGAGATCTTTGCCAATAAGCAGGAATATATAAATCATTTTATAAGAATTCTGTAGGGGGGGGGGGGGAGGCTCGGTAGATCACACAACTTCATAGTAATGTTACTAATTTATCAGTAGAAATATATTAAAAAGACTTACGTTTTTTCCAGTGTTGGCAATAACATATGATTTACCGTAGCACTTTATTTTGAAGCGGCGGGCTGGGATGACGTCATCGGTTGAAATTAAAATTCATAATATCTCCGAAACCAAAGCAGCACAAACGCTAATTTTAACGGCACAGACCTGCACAAACGAAGCACTAAAAGAGTAGCCCAGTTTGATCGGATTCGAAGGAAAATGGGGAGATGGTGAACTCTGGATGACCTTAACAAATATTCTTTAATATCTTCAAAACCAAAACAGCACAAACGCTAATTTTAACGGCACAAACGAAGCACTAACCATTCCGTCTATTTAACTGAGTTTTTTCTGTGGGTGGGGTGTCAGCTTCACGCAGCTCTTTACCGGCGCTGCAGCGGAGGAGAGATCGCGCTGCTATTAGGCTTTTACTGCCATCCCTCCAGACTTCCATAGGCCATTGACAAATTTAATGAAAAGTAACTTAAAATTATCCTTAAAAGACAAAATATTGAAAAATCAAAGGGCTTATGTAACGCTTTGAGAACATATCTTGTATTCGGCCACAAAATCAACAATAGTAGAATGATCTTTTAAGCTTATAAGACCATTTTTAAGATGCCAATACATGTAGGATATAGCTCAGTGGCGTGCAGCCTGGCTACCGCATTTCTACCATAATATAAAACTGACATGAAATAAACGACTCACCGTCACGTAGTTGCAAGGAAAACACCCAATGGAACCCTTCGTCTGGGTTAATGGACTTGATTCAACAATATCCTTCAGTAATTTAGGAAAAACGGCAGCACAGCACTGCAAGCAATAGCAGCAACAAGACGGAGGAGTTCACCTCTGACCCGGTGTTGTGCGCAATTCTGTTCCCCCATGGAAATCTGTTTTCCCTGTGTCGGGAGCGCGCATTGCAGCGAAGGGAGGCTGGGCTGAACACTGTCACGTGACGTCCGATAGATTTCTCAGTTAAAACCAAAAATTAAAAAAACTCAACTCAAGGTTTTAAAATTTACTTTAATCGGTAGCTGTTTCCAAAATTATAAAATACACACCACAAATTAATAAAACAGGGTCTTCTTATGCTATTTTTAACTCTTTTACTTCACTTCTGATTCTCGGTAAAAAAAAAAAAAAACTAAATTCAAGGTTGTAAAATTTACTTTAATCGGTAGCTGTTTCCAAATTTATAAAATGCACACCACAAAGTAATAAAGCAGGCTCTTCCTACGCTGATTTTTAGAAGAAATGGCGATTTAACCCAGCGGACTTGCTAGTCCTTCAATCAATGCAATTGTACATCACGTGATTTTTTACTGTTTAGAAAATGTTTAAAGACCTTGTTTTATTAATTTGTGGTGTGTATTTTATAATTTTGGAAACAGCTACCGATTAAAGTAAATTTTAAAACCTTGACTTGAGTTTTTTTAATTTTTGGTTTTAACCAAGAAATCTATCAGAAGTGACGTGACAGTGTTCAGCCCAGCCTCCCTCGCTGCAATGCACGCTCCCGACACAGGGGAAACAGATTTCCATGGGGGAACAGAATTGCGCACAACACCGGAACTCAAAGAGTACTGCTTGTTGTCTGCTCTGAATAATACACAGCGCCACTCGTGGACAGTATAGGAACTGCAGGAACGAAGTACGTCTTTTTCAGTAATCATTGTTGAATGATGATAATGCATTTGGCTGCCGCGTTTGACACCTCTGCTCTATACCATAATAATAAATGATTGTGGTCTAAAACCAGGTGTTTCAGTTTCATTGTCCAACCCCTGTAGATGACTTATTTTCTAGCGATGATTTCTGTCACGAGGACATAATGCAGTGTTGTGCTGGCACGTGTAGTACTCGAGTCCGAGACTCGAACTCGAGTCCGAGTCATTAGCTAAATTTAGAGACTCGTGACTTGACTTGGACTTGAGCACTGATGACTCGAACTCGGAAATTGAGAAAAAGACTCGACTTTTTTTTATATCATTAGGCTATAATTTTAATATGTCATTAGAATATTATTTGGTGTATGATTTTAATATCTAAATGTCGTACCGCGCACGTGACGTCACCATCTAATGAGCAACGCCCCTTGCCGCTAAGGTTGGGCAAACAGTGTGAGAGCGCACGTAGCAGCCAGCCATTACACATGCAACAGATACAACGATATGACCGACTTTACAGCTGTTAAACTTTCACAAGAGGATGTCCAGGCGCCCATTTTACTGGTAGAACTGTGGAACAACATACCAACGTTCAGCTCAAACGATGGCTTGAGTGTCGAGGGCTCGGAAAGACGGGCCGAGTTGATAGGAAGGTAAGTCGTTGTTTTTCTCCTGCTTGGTGTTCATGCCGTCATCGGCCGTTTTTTTTCTGTTTGTAGTCACCGTCCAGGAATCGGTATAAATTTTCCGGCCCGCCGAACAATTTAGTCCTGTCCGGTGGCCAAATGCATTATCATTATCCAACGGCTGTATCTCCTCGCTGCATCGACCGATCCACACCAGATTTGTTGTGAGTCATGGGGGAGGGCTGCCGAACGTGTTTGTGGGAATCGCCCGGTGGACGAGCGAGGAAAATGCGTAACAGCATCTGCGGTGGCGGGCGGTCGGCGGTGCGCGAACCCCGCCGGCCGCCCGGAGCCGCGGCGGTGTGCGAACCCCGCCCGCCGGCCGACACCGCAGCGGTGTGCGAACCCCGCCCGCCGGCCGGCACCGCGGCGGTGTGCGAACCCCGCCCGCCGGCCAGAGCCGCGGCAGTGGCCAATAGGCCGGAGTGCGCCTGGCTGCGAGGGCCGATCGACGCCGCTTGCGGCTTTAACATCCTTCATATGCGGCCTATCAGCGTACCTCGAGTCGCTGTTGCGCGTTCCATAACAACAATGTTTAAAAACCATGGTTAGGAGACGTCTTAGACTTGGAAAAAGCGGTAGTTTTACCGAGTAAAACCAAGGGTAACTACAGCGAAAGAGTTATTAGTGCAATGGAATGTTACTGCTTCATGTCATACATCACACGTCAATAGTGACTCGACTCGGACTTGACTCGGATGAGTAGTGGACTCGACTCGGACTCGACTCTGATTTTTTTTTTTATGACTTGGACTTGACTCGGACTTGAACACTGGTGACTCGAACCTGGACTCGGACTCGAGGCATAGTGACTTGACTACAACACTGGCTGGCAGCCATCCCAACTAATAAAAATAAGATTTAAGATTAAAATAGTACATTATAGTAGTAAAATAAATACAATTATTGTGGTTTAAGGACAAGTTTGGTACCTGCATTAAGGTTAATTTCAAAAGGTACTTGTCATTTTCAGACTAAAAAACATTCTAAAAAGATGTTCTAATTCAGTGAATATGACTGGATATTTAAACAGAAAATAATAATGAAATTAATTATTCTTTCAACTAGCAGTTTTTGAGTATGACTAAAATTCAAGGCAGTGAAGGAGGGTAACTGATAAGTGATGGCTGATGGTGGAGAGCTTGCAGGCCTGGCTTCGGTTGAGAAGCAGCAAACAACTGTGGCAGGAAATGTGACTTTCATTTCAATGCAATGCAATGCAAAACTGGAGAACAGTAGAAATCAGTAGAGTGAGAAAAACTGTCCCTGATGTCCTCCAGTAGCCTAAGCCTGATTGTAGGATGTCCCTGAACTCTCATTACATTACAAAGTTTACAATACTAAGGAGAGCCAGCGAAATGCTTGAGGCAGGATTATACAGGAAAAGGAGGAGATTAAGTATAATATAAAATAAATTAATAAACAACACATAAAATACTTTAATGTTTTCTTAAAACGTCTGAATACAAACTGTCCCAAAACATGTTAAATAAATTCCTTTATCATCATTCATTTTATACCAGTTGTTCAAGTTATTTAATTGTTACTTGTAAAAAAAAATATTATTGTAAATTAGAAATGTCCCATGCTCCTGAATGCACCATAGCTTTCTGACGCTCGCGAACGCATCACACTGGTCTGAGAACGCAGCGCGGAGTAGAGGCACGTTTCTGCTTAAGACAAAGCTTTGCCGTTTGTAAAACTCATGTTGGCTGGCACGGTTTATTGTTCTGTGTGAATGACAAGAGACCACAACAAATGCGCCTGCTAATGAGCCAACAGCCGACAGGAGAAGGTCTGCATCGAAGCAGCATGGAAAATTGGTGTTATTAAAACATGATTAAATACTTCAATGTAGCATGAAAAAATAAAATATGTGAATAAAAAAAGTTAAAGGCATGAGGTGAACTGTATTGATTTAAATTAAAAAATCGTTTTTTAAACCCAAAGGGAAATGATATATTGGGTGAAAATGTAATTCTCTAAAATTGGCACAGCTTGGATTCGAACTTTCGATCTTCTGCTTTGCAGCCCGACACCTAACCCACTCGACCAAAACACCAGTGTTGTGCTAAGCCGAGCATTATTGAGAGGTCAATTGTGTTAAGAAGTGTTTTTTGCGAATTTTGTTCCAACTGTAAGTCGAAACGGCGTCAATTACAAAAAGCCCTGATCGCGGCGTCGAGACGCACGTTTTGATATATAGTTTGTGGGGGTACAGCCTACAGTTCGAGCTGTATTAACGGTGACGGAAGGAATAATAATAATAAAGAAATCCTTATTAGGTGCATAACATAAGGCCTCCGCCATGCATTTTCAATGCATAGGCGGGCGCCTAATAATAATAAAGAAATCCTTATTAGGTGCATAACATAAGGCCTCCGCCATGCATTTTCAATGCATAGGCGGGCGCCTAACTAGAAACGTTCAACTTCTGAAGAAGTTGAAGAAGGCGCCCGCCTGGTGGTGCGCGTAACCGTCAAAGGCAAAGCTTCCGAGTTCCTTGGTCGTAGGCTTTTATCGCTTGGGGATTTTAAATCAAATCTTCTGAGTGTGAAAAGGATTTGTCTTCGTCAAAACCAGCCGACAGGAGAAGGTCTGCATCCAAGCAGCATGGAAAATTGGTGTTATTAAAACATGATTAAATACTTCAATGTAGCATGAAAAAATGAAATATGTGAATAAAAATGATAAAGGCATTACAAACTACTAAAGGAAGTACAAACTCTGTGAAGCAGAAGTTGGTGAGACCTTCCTAGAGCTACTTCCGGTTAGCAACATGCTAAGCGTTAGCCGCTAACATGGTTGTGTCCAGTATCACCGGGTGATTGTACTCTGTTAGTTTGGTCCAAATCCTGTACTGGGAAGTTCCTCAAAAAGGGTGCCAATACTTAATGTCACCAAAGCTCACCAAAGGCCATGTGTCAGATCGGCCTCCTTTAGCAACTAAGCCTCCCCAAAAAAAACAGTCGACAGGAGAAGGTCTGCATCCAAGCAGCATGGAAAATTGGTGTTATTAAAACATGATTAAATACTTCAATGTAACATGAAAAAATGAAATATGTGAATAAAAATGTTAAAGGCATTACAAACTACTAAAGGAAGTACAAACTCTGTGAAGCAGAAGTTGGTGAGACCTTCCTAGAGCTACTTCCGGTTAGCAACATGCTAAGCGTTAGCCGCTAACATGGTTGTGTCCATAGACATAATATAAGAGTAGACCCCGCATTGACTGTCGCTGCGCAGGAATTACGGGCGCCACCTTGGGGCGGTCGACTTGATACCTAATCCTGCTGATTCAAGCTGACACACTAATGATGCCTCAGCACTGTGCGGCTCATTTTTGTTTAAATCGAGGGATTATTTATGTCAGGGCTCGAGGGATAACTTTTCACAAGCAAGATGAAAAGACATTGTTTATATTTTTGATCAGAATGTAAGTTTTCTAATACTAGGAGATACAAAGTTGTTGTTAGACATTAGTGAATAAACAGCATATATATATATATATATATATATATATATATATATATATATATATATAGTGAACCCTCGCTATATTGTGGTTCACCTTTCACGGTCTCGCTGCTTCACGGATTTGCATTGATGAGCCGTTCATTACAGTTCTCATCAGGTGGCGTGTCGGTTTATAAGAATCTTTTTTGAAAAAAAGAGTGACAACTACCGATAAAAATGTGTTCTTCTCCCGAAAAAAAAAAAACTCACCTGCACCGCGGGCTTTAGAAGAAAAAAACGCTACAGAGCGGAGTCACGGATGCAGCGCCTCAGTCAAAAGAGCAGTGAAATACACACGAGTCACTATTTGTCCTACTGTACTTTGTATTTTTTTTATAATAATTTTTAATTTTCTCCCGTTCTAATCCAATGACTCGGGTCGCGGTGGGCCACGCTGATCTCCGCAATTTGAAGCCTTCAGTTCGTATTGATTAAAATTATTATTTTACAGCTTATTTGTAAATAATAATTAAAAAAAATGTTTATATAGTACTTTCATTTGTTAAACAAATGCTTGGGCCGGTAAAAAGGTTTTGTTCTATGGTTTCAATATAATATAGTGTATTTAATTGTATATAATAATGGTAAAAAAAATAAAGGTTACTACTTTACAGATTTCGCCCATCACGGGTTCTTTTTGGGAAGTATATGTACATATGTACATGTACAAATGTGTTTGTTTATATAGCAATAAAAAAATTATAAAAAATGTGTGCGTGGCTGTGTTTTGAAACATACATACATCATGTCAGAATATTCTATTACTTTTAACCCCACTAAGATTATTTAAACGCACTGGACCATTTGTTATAATAGCTATAGTTTTAAAGTTTTAAGCTAAACAAATGTGAAAATTAGTTCAACATTAAACGAGTTATAGTTGATTAAAATTGATTCTGCACCTGGTTAACACATTAGACTGAGCGGAGTTGTCGACCGCCCCAAGATGGCGCCCCTAAATCTCGTCAGCGCCTATAGGCGAGAGCGGTCGATGCGGGGTCTACTCTTTATATATGTCTATGGTTGTGTCCAGTATCACCGGGTGATTGTACTCTGTTAGTTTGGTCCAAATCCTGTACTGGGAAGTTCCTCAAAAAGGGTGCCAATACTTAATGTCACCAAAGCTCACCAAAGGCCATGTGTCAGATGCTGACACCCCACTCACAGAAAAAACTCAGTTAAATAGACGGAATGGTTAGTGCTTGGTTTGTGCACATTTGTGCCGTTAAAATTAGCGTTTGTGCTGTTTTGGTTTTGAAGATATTAAAGAATATTTGTTAAGTTCATCTAGAGTTCACCATCCCATCATTTTGCTTTGAATCCAACCAAGCTGGTCAACTTCTTTAGTGCTTCGTTTGTGCAGGTTTGTGCCGTTAAAATTAGCGTTTATGCTGCTTTGGTTTCGCAGATAATATAAGTTTTAATTCCGGCCGGTGACGTCACCACAGGTCACCGCTGCAAAATAAAGCGCTACATTGTTATTCCTTTGCTGGTGCTGAGCTGGAGCCAAAGCAAACCAGAGTGGTCAACTTCTTTAGTGCTGTGTTTGTGCATCTTTGTGCCGTTAAAATTAACGTTTGTGCTACTATGGTTTCGGAGATATTATGAATTTTAATTTCAGCCGACGACGTCATCCCAGACCGCCGCTTCAAAATAAAGTGCTACGTTTTTCTTTCTTTGCTGGTGCTGAGCTGGATCCAAAGCAAACCACAGTGGGCTACTTTTTCAGTGCTTTGTTTGTGCAACAACAACCTTGGAATAAAATAAAATAAAGTTTTCATTAAGATTTGCAGCCCAATAGTTTTTGGGGAGCGTTAGGTTTTTGATATTTTGTGCTGAGCTCAATACACAACAAACCAAATTGGTCTATATTTTCAGGCATTTCTAATTCAATCTATATGCTTTATACTTTCAGCTGATAACACAGTCAATATATTCATAGTTGAACAATATTTCCCACTTCATGCATAAAGCCAATAAAAAGTGGAATGGTCCTTCAGCCTAATTAAAGGTTTAGCTTAGGTGGACAAAGGAACGTTTTAGGAGATTGTTCCTTACAGTGTTGTTATACTTTATAGGCTGACCAGTGTGATTTATTTTTTGCAGTTTTTCTGTTATTGATTTTAGTTTGGGTATGTTTTCTGCGTTATATAAGCCTGTATACTTTAATTGCCCTTTTGTTAGGTGCAGACACCCCCAAATCTCCCTATTGTAGAGCAATAAAGGTTTGCTATTCTAATTAATTCAGAGGAGTAATGAACTATGACTACTAAGATCAACTATAACCAAGTTATTGTTTGAAAATGTTATAAACATTATACTCTCGAAGAAGAATAAACCCTTCTGATTAGGAAAAATAGACTTTATGAAAACAGTTGAACATTCTAATAAATGAAATGCCTTTTTTGGCAATGTCACTTGACATTGCTATCTAAAGTAAAGTTCTTTAAATGAGACAAAATAAATCGCAATATTTATTCAGGAATAAAGTACAAAACAATATAACACACATTTTACAATAGCAGCTAAAACAACTTGCATGATAAAAGAAAAATATAAAATTAATAACTGCTTTCTTGAGAAAAGTGTTGAGACCCAACGGTAGATCTGACCACATCTTTTTACACAATTGAGGAACATCATTAAGGACGCCAGCCATCCTGCACAGAGACTGTTCCAGCCACTCCCCTCAGTCAGGAAACTAAAAAAACAAACAAAAACATGTTTCCCCAGAGATCTTTGCCAATAAGCAGGAATATATAAATAATTTTATAAGAATGCTGTAGGGGGGGGGGGGGGGGGGGGCTCGGTAGATGACACAACTTCATAGTAATGTTACTGATTTATCAGTAGAACAAAATTCGCAAAAAAACACAGAAAACACTCTACTGTGTCGTCATGCTTTCACCTACGAACATCGTTTAACTTCCAGTTTGTAGATATATCTTTGAACTATTCAGAAGTGAAAACGGAATGTGCATATCTTTTATCGTTTTCTCATCACGCCATTTTCAGTTACCATGGTGACAAAATTCTTCAAAAAACACTGAACAACTTTAGCCTACTTGCTCAATTTTCACTCTACGTGCACAAATTATACATCAACACGTAGGTATTTCTGTCTGGATTCAGGAAATGTAACCCTCATTGGTGTAGGTCTTTTAGATTTCTTGCAAATCACCTCAGACCAGCAACAACCCCAAAGTGAAACTTATGCGAAAAAGACCGAACAACTTCAGCCTACTCGCTCAATTTTCACTCTACGTAGACAAATTATACATCAAAACGTAGGTCTTTTTGTCTGGATTCAGAAAATGTAAACCTCATTGGTGTAGGACTTAGAGATCTTTTTCATCACGCCATTTTCACCTACCCTGGTGACAAAATTGTCTAAAAAACAACAAACAACTTTTGCCTACTCGCTCAAATTTCACTCTACGTAGACAAATTATACATCGAAGCGTAGGTATTTCTATCTGGATTCAGGAAATGTAACCCTCATTGGTGTACGATTTATAGATTGTTCGCAAATCACCTCAGACCGGCAACAACCCCAAAGTCAAAGTTATGTAAAAAAGAACGAACAACTTCAGCCTACTCGCTCAATTTTCACTCTACATAGACAAATTATAAATCAAAATGTAAGTCTTTTTGTCTGGATTCAGGAAATGTAACCCTCATTGGTGTACAATTTATAGATTTTTTGCAAATCACCTCAGACCGGCAACAACCCCAAACCCTCCCCAAATTGAGCTGCAGTTGTTGGTAGTTTTCCATGCAGCAGAGAGCCAGCCAGGGCCGGTCAAAGCCATAGGCGTACTAGGGGGCCGCTTGGGCCCTCTGGTGCAATGGGGGGGCCCGCAAATTTTCCTTTTTTTCTTTTCTTTTTTTTTTTTTTTACAAGTAACAATTCAATAACCTCAGTTATACGCACCACCAGGCGGGCGCCTTCTTCAACTTCTTCAGAAGTTGAACAATTCTAGTTAGGCGCCCGCCTATGCATTGAAAATGCATGGCGGAGGCCTTATGTTATGCACCTAATAAGGATTTCTTTATTAGGCGCCCGCCTATGCATTGAAAATGCATGGCGGAGGCCTTATGCTATGCACCTAATAAGGGTTTCTTTATTCCTTATTTTTCTTCCGTCACCGTTAATACAGGCCGAACCGTAGGGTCTACCCGTGAAGTGGGCTTTTTGTACTTGACGCCATTTAAAGTTAACGTGGTGACAAAATTAACCAAAAACCACTTCTCAAAACCCCTTCCTAGACACAGTTGACCTCTCCATAATGCAGAGCTCAGCATGACACTTTTTTTGGTACAGTGGTCTAGGTGTTGGGCTGGTGCACCAAAGGTCACAGGTTCGCCGGGCGGAAGTGCAACTCAGCCGGCGACCAGAACGTCAACAAAGCCTGTGAACCGCGGAGGGGGGTGCGTGCTAGGCTAAAGCTAACACCACACTGGGTATCTTTTCTTTCAAAACTGCACCGCGTTGCTGCGCTATAGCACACATGAGTTAGTGGACCTTCGGAGCTATAACAGTGATACATTTAACAGGTGTTACGGTAGCTGGTTGCGCTGCTGATAATATAAAGATGAGGAACAGAGCGCACACCTAGAGGGGCGGTAATGATCCTTTTGGATGTGGTCAGCACCCATTAAAACACGAAGAAGAAGAAGGGCGCATCACTTTTAAAACAGAAGAAGAAGTGGAAGTTCGTTGTCATAAACGGTGATGCGGAGCTGTTATGGTAAGTGTGTTAAGCCAGGCATACACTGTACGAGTTTTTCAGCCGTGGTGCTTATATACATCTCAAACTGTGCGACGGAACCGCGGGTTTAAAAGTTCACCGCTCACGATCTGTGTACGGCGCAACGCTCGGACGTGACCGGAGTGCTCATACTGTAGAAGAAGAAGAAGATGAAGAAGAAGAAGGAGAAGACGGAAGTGTCGATGGCTACTGTAAACATTACCGGAGAGAAACGCGCTGCTTTGGCAATATGTGCAATTTTGTGTGCAGAAAGCCCTAAAAAGAAAAGGCGACGACGTATTTGGAGAAAGACATGGCTGAGGAAACATGACTACTACGGTCTGCCAGTTTTACAGAAAGAACTTGAGGTAAGCTGGCGACAGTTGTGCCAAACTAGGTATCCCCGCCAGGATTTGTATCCCCTGCGTCGGGAGCGCGCATTCAGCTTGCTGAACGCAGTAAACTCGGCCTCATTTCCAGCCAATTCGGCGTGAAAATCAAGATGTTTTATTTCTCTTAGCGAAATATAGGAATAGTGCCTTTACATTATCGTTCAGTTAATGGGTTAAAATTGAAAACGTAACACTTGTTAGTACGATCGTAAGGGATTGCTATGTCGGTTAAAACTAGACTGATCACTCAGTATAACACGTTCTGATAAAGTAAACGGCTCTGTGGTCATCTCCAGATGTGTCACGAAAGTATTAGCTTTATGTCATTAGATTGTTGCATGTCTGTCTGCTGAAACTAAAAACCCACCTTCCTGAGTCCATCACAGCTGTCTACTTGTTCGTTTTTTTTTTTGTGTGGATAGACCCGCATGAATGGATTACATAAAGCTGATTCCAAGTGTGATCAAATGAACACAGAATAAAGTTACTGCCAAAATGATCAGATCTAATGATATTTTAATTCAGCCAAGAACCATATTAAGAAAACAAGATGTGTCGCTTTAAAAAAAAAAGAACAGTATATGAGGAGTTTAAAAATATATATATATTACAATTTTATTAGAATAGGATGTTTAAAAAATATTTGGACTTCCCATTAAAAGTTTTATTGATTTCAAACACTGCAGCCAATTGTTATATGTGCTGACCAGACAGGTTGGTCTGAAAGTTTTCCTCTCTAAGGAAACCCAGCAGGTTGCATCAAGTCTCTCCAAGCAGCATTCACTCCTCCTGAAAGAGCGTACAGCCACAGTGGACAGTCGTCTGCATTGTTGATGGCTTTGCAGCAATCCCTCATACTGAGCATGCACGAAGCTTCATATTCATAAGTTAAACTGCTATCCTTAGGTTGTGAGAATTGATCCTTGCATTTTTACTGGAATTTAGAGGTTCTATTGGCTAATTTTTTCAAAGTAGGCTGAAAGGAAAGGGGTTATGAGAGGGAGGAAGACACGCGGTAAAGGACCTCAGGCTAAGTCGAGGACTAAGGCCTCTCATATATATATATATATATATATATATATATATATATATATATATATATATATATATATATATATACCCGTGCACCATCAGAGCAGGCCCCAATCTTTGGATTTTTAAGTAATGCTGTCCTCATCTTGCACAAAGTCAGCCAAGAAATGTATGCTGGAAACAGACTATCATGCTGAGCATATATGTATCCCCTTCCAAAATGGATTAGCAGTATCCAACATTCTAGATTTTTGGCATATAAACATCTCTTATAACAACAAGCACCTGCTGAAAATTTGAAGCTGTTAGCTCTTTAAATGAAGAAGTTACAAGGGGATACAAAAAATATCGGGTCCAGCCTGCCACAATATGTATATTATAGTCCATCACAGGGCTATTTCTGCCCTGTGATGGACTGCCGACCTGTCCAGGGTCTACCCCGCCTCTCGCCCATTGAAAGCTGGAGATCGGCACCGGTCCGAACCCAGCAGGGATAAACTTGTTAGAAAATGGATGATGGATGGTCTGGGCTATTTCTTTTTCCTTGCCATCAAGATCTTTGCCAACTGGCGCCAGAAAATGCTATTATTGGGCTTTCTTCGTCTGGAAACAAATGTTTACAACACCTTACACATTGAACGCACTCAGCTGACAATACAGCGATCTGATTGGCTGAGCAGCAAAAATCGAATCACGTGACCTCTCGGACCGGAGCGCAACAGTTTAGATTTTTTATCAGCAATAACTTATTAATGTGCAAGTGAAAACGTGGGATTATTGGTGTTTTGAGATCACTGCTATGTGTAGCAACTTATCTAAGTGCAAGAAAGTTGCCGTCTGACACTTCATACGAAACTTTTTAAGGAGACGTCCCACAGATTCTGGCCCACGGACTAAGACTCGTTTTGAGGAAACTACGGTTGTAGCTCAGTGTCTGCCTTGCGGTGGTTTTGGAGAGGTGTCTGTTTTGTAGAATAAATCATCCGCCGATGAGTTATTGATCTGGAAAGCCGAATCTGAAACCACCGAAAAACATTTCAGATCCCAAATGTACAGCATTCTAATTCTTCTATTCGTCTATTAGCAGCTTCCCGTAAGAGGTCGGACACTGAACGTCTGCCTGCTGAGTTATTATTAAACAATGCTTCATGTCGGGGAAAGGCCATGTAGATTTGACCGACGCAGTAAAATGCTAACCAACCAATGGGAAGAAGTTGAGCCCTTAAGACACAGCCCCCCTAATTTGCATAATGATACAAAGAAAGAATAAAACAGACAAAAATATTATAACATGCACATAAATAAATACTTAAAAAACTAAGTAATTAATAAATAAAGTGGCTAATTAAAGGAAATATATACATTTTGTCTCACTGTATAATTCATTTTCTATCTATATTTATTTGTGCATTGTATTTTTGGTGGCACATAATTGTATGCATATTTATTTATTGAGCATTTATTTATTTCTGTATTTATTTTTAAATATGGAAGACTTGGTCCTCCATACACCACGGCTCAACAAGAGTTCATCTAAAGATGTTTTAGAACTGATTGGTGACCTTTAGTTTATATTTCAGAAAGTTAGTTATAAGTAGATTATGTGGTTTTATGTTTTTTGGATACAATCCGGGTTAGCACCCGAACATCCCTTTCAGACAGCTTCCTCGTGCGTCCACAGTTAATCCTGTTGGATGTGGTTCGTCCACATTACCCTGGACACCGTGGCTCTTGATACATCACAAACACTTGCTGTCTTGGTCACAGATACAATACAAAGTGCTTTACATGATTAAAATATAGCAAAATAAACGCAAGTAGGAATAAAATGTAGATAGAAAATAGAATAAAAGCAAGTGATAGAATGTAGAAATAAAGAAGAACATTAAAAACAGTAAAACAGCTTAACTAGAACAGTCAAAGGCAATTGTAAACAAATGTGTTTTTAATCTTGATTTAAAAGAACTCAGGCTTTCCGCACTTTTACAGTTTTCTGGAAGTTTGTTCCAGATAAGCAGAGCATAGGAACTAAATGCTGCTTCTCCTTGTTTAGTTCTGGTTCTAGGTAAGCAGGCTGGAGCCAGAAGACCTTAGTGGTCTAGAAAGTTGATACACTGATAACAAGTCTGTAATGTATTTAGGTGCTAAGCCATTTAGGGATTTATAAACTAACAGAAGTATTTTAAAGTCTATTCTCTGAGATACAGGGAGCCAGTGTAAGGACTTTAGAACTGGGGTGATGTTCTCTAATTTCTTAGTCTTAGTGAGGACGCGGGCAGCAGCGTTCTGGATCAGCTGCAGCTGTCTGATCCACTTTTTGGGAAGACCTGTGAAAACACTGTTGCAGTAATCAATTCTACTAAATATAAACGCATGGATTAGTTTTTCCAGATCCTGCTGAGACATCAGTCCTTTAATCCTGGAAAAGTTCCTCAGGTGATAGAAAGCCGACCTTGTCACTGTCTGTAAATGCTTTTGGAGGTTCAGGTCTGAGTCCATCACTACAACCAGATTTCGGGCCTGATCAGTGGTTTCTAGCTGAAGCGACTGAAGCTGTGTGCTAACCTTTGATCTCTCCTCTATTGGTCCAAATATTATTACTTCAGTTTTGTTTTTATTCAATTGAAGAAAGTTTTGACACATCCAGAAAGATGTGCACCAACAATTTGTCCTCCTTTGAACTCACCCGTGTCAACCATAATGTTGTGTGCATTGCAATATTTTGAGCAAAACTGTGTTCTTACCCTGCTAATTGGACCTTCACACTCTGCTCTTATTGGTTCAATGTGCAATTAATGATGATTGGCCACCAGGCTGGTCCAATTTAGCCATGAAACCTCCCACATTAAAATGAGAGGTGTTTCAGTTTCATTGTCCAACCCCTGTATATATTGTATTTCACTTACTGAATCGAGTTACTGAAATAATTGTCTATACTTTTATTTATTAAGATTTAATTCTAGTGTTTATGTAAGGCAGAGGTTACAAATGTAAACGTTACAACCTTTTGTTTGGACCGTTTTTGGCTTTTCTTCTTTCTATTAAAAACGGCTCTACGAAAAGAAGTGAAAACAACGCCCCCTAAATGACGCTTGTGGCCAAAAAGTGTATTATGTCAGTAGAGGTTTAGGACTACCGTAGTAAATGAATGGGAAACGTTGACCGTCGGCTGTCGCCAATTAGCTCATTAGCTGCGTCTCAGATCGATATACGCAGTTTGCAGCTCTGCAGATGCAGAGTTTTCCCGGTCGGCAGGTTTTGATGAAGACAAATCCTTTTCACTCAGAAGGTTTGATTTAAAATCCCCAAGCGATGAGAGCCTACGACCAAGGAACTCGGAAGCTTTGCCTTTGACGGTTATGCCCACCACCAGGCGGGCGCCTTTTTCAACTTCTTCAGAAGTTGAACGATTCTAGTTATTAGGCGCCCGCCTATGCATTGAAAATGCATGGCGGAGGCCTTATGTTATGCACCTAATAACAGTTTCTTTATTATTATTATTGTTTATTAATCTTCCGTCACCGTTAATACAGCCCGAACCGTAGGCTGTACCCCCACAAACTTTATATCAAAACGTGCATCTCGACGCCGCGATCAGGGCTTTTTGTACTTGACGCCGTTTCGACTTACAGTTGGAACAAAATTCGCAAAAAACACTTCTTAACACAATTGACCTCTTAATAATGCTTGGCTGAGCACAACACTGGTGTTTTGGTCGAGTGGGTTAGGTGTCGGGCTGCGAAGCAGAAGATCGAAAGTTCGAATCCAAGCTGTGCCAATTTTAGAGAATTACATTTTCACCCAATATTTCATTTTCCTTTGGCTTTAAAAAACGATTTTTCAATTTAATTTAAATCAATACAGTTCACCTCATGCCTTTAACTTTTTTATTCACATATTTTATTTTTTCATGCTACATTGAAATATTTAATCATGTTTTAATAACACCAATTTTCCATGCTGCTTCGATGCAGACCTTCTCCTGTCGGCTGTTGGCTCATTAGCAGGCTCATTTGTTGTGGTCTCTTGTCATTCACACAGAACAATAAACCATGCCAGCCGACATGAGTTTTACAAACGGCAAAACTTTGTCTTAAGCAGAAACGTGCCTCTACTCCGCGCTGCGTTCTCAGACCAGTGTGATGCGTTCGCGAGCATCAGAAAGCTATGGTGCATTTAGGAGCATGGGACATTTCTAATTTACAAGGAAAGGCACATAAAACCAAACACAGCCCGAACCGTAGGGTCTACCCCCACAAACTATATATCAAAACGTGCGTCTCGATGCCGTGAAGTGTGCTATTTGTACTTCACGCCATTTCCAGTTACCATGGCAACGAAATTAGCGAAAAACCACTATTGCCTGTTTAAAGTTTGTTCTGTTTTTTTCAGTTAATAAATATGTTTATTGTCAGTACACTGATGTTACAAGTAACAATTAAATAACTTGAACAACTGGTATAAATGAATGATGATAAAGGAATTTATTTAACATGTTTTGGGACAGTTTGTATTCAGACGTTTTAAGAAAACATTAAAGTATTTTATGTATTGTTTATTAATTTATTTTATATTAATACCTAATCTCCTCCTTTTCCTGTATAATCCTGCCTCAAGCATTTCGCTGGCTCTCCTTATTATTGTAAACTTTGTAATGTAACAAGAGTTCAGGGACATCCTACAATCAGGCTTAGGCTACTGGAGGACATCAGGGCCAGTTTTTCTCACTCTACTGATTTCTACTGTTCTCCAGTTTTGCATTGCATTGCATTGAAATGAAAGTCACATTTCCTGCCACAGTTGTTTGCTGCTTCTCCACCGAAGCCAGGCCTGCAAGCTCTCCACCATCAGCCATCACTTATCAGTTACCCTCCTTCACTGCCTCAAATTTTAGTCATACTCAAAAACTTCTAGTTGAAAGAATAATTAATTTCATTATTATTTTCTGTTTAAATATCCAGTCATATTCACTGAATTAAAACATCTTTTTAGAATGTTTTTTAGTCTGAAAATGACTAGTACCTTTTGAAATTAACCTTAATGCAAGTACCAAACTTGTCCTTAAACCACAATAATTGTATTTATTTTACTACTATAATGTACTATTTTAATCTTAAATCTTATTTTTATTAGTTGGGATGGCTGCCAGCACAAAACTGCATTATTGTCCTTACAACTACGTGATGGTGAGTCGTTTATTTAATGTCGGTTTTATATTTTGGTAGAAATGCGGTGGCTAGGCTACGCCACTGAGCTATATGCTACACGTATTGGCATCTTAAAAATGGTCTTATAAGCTTAAAAGATCATTCTACTATTGTTGACTTTGTGGCCGAATACAAGATATGTTCTCAAAGCGTTAAATAAGCCCTTTGATTTTTCAACATTTTGTCTTTTAGGATAATTTTAAGTTACTTTCCATTAAATTTGTCAATGGCCTATGGAAGTCTGGAGGGATGGCAGTACCGCCACTGCAGCGCCGGTAAAGAGCTGCGTGAAGCTGACACCCCACCCACAGAAAAAACTCAGTTAAATAGACGGAATGGTTAGTGCTTCGTTTGTGCCGTTAAAATTAGCGTTTGTGCTGTTTTGGTTTTGAAGATATTAAAGAATATTTGTTAAGGTCATCCAGAGTTCACCATCTCCCCATTTTGCTTCGAATCCGATCAAACTAGGGCAACTTTTTTTAGTGCTTCGTTTGTGCAGGTTTGTGCCGTTAAAATTAACGTTTGTGTTACTTTGGTTTCGGAGATATTATGAATTTTAATTTCAGCCGATGACGTCATTCCAGACCGCCGCTTCAAAATGTGCTACGTTTTTCTTTCTTTGCTGGTGCTGAGCTGGATCCGAAGCAAACCACAGTGGGCTACTTTTTCAACACGCAGTGACCATTTCGAAGAAGAATGTTTTGAACATGACATGAGAGTAAGGATTTTCGGTAAGTTGATTTCTCCTCCGCTGCAGCGCCGGTAAAGCCGTGTTGCAGCGGAGCGCGCGCGCGCGCACACACACACATACACACACACGCGCGCGCGTATACATATAAACTGTAGGACCCGACAGAGTTTGCCCTGGAAATAAATACGGCTGGATTCCGTCAAAAGTCCGGTTTCTGTCAAGAAACTCTTCTAAAAAAATCCATATTGCTATCAGATGATGATAGCTGCACGCAAGGACGTGAAGAGACTGTTGGAGGGGCAGGTGCTCAAAGTTAAAAGAGGGCACATGGGGCACGGATTTAAAACACGATACAGAAACATACCTTGCTATACAACCGGCTGAACTGTACCAACCCTTACTATAAAGAATGTAACATGGAATCAAGGGCGTAGGTTTGATTTGAACTTTGGTAGGGACACTATTGGTCCAAAGCTTCCTTGGTCCTACACAATATGCATGCTCCTATTTTTTGATGCTTGATTTGAGCATTAGGATGCGTTTTGCCTGTCTAAAAAGAAAAGGCAGCATTATTTGCTACATTTATACAAATTTTATAAGCACGACACACACTATATGTATGTATGTACTATAATGTACTATTTTACTCTTAAATCTTATTTTTATTAGTTGGGATGGCTGCCAGCACAACACTGCATTATGTCCTTACAACTACGTGATGGTGAGTCGTTTATTTAATGTCGGTTTTATATTATGGTAGAAATGCGGTGGCTAGGCTACGCCACTGAGCTATATGCTACACGTATTGGCATCTTAAAAATGGTCTTATAAGCTTAAAAGATCATTCTACTATTGTTGATTTTGTGGCCTAATACAAGATATGTTCTCAAAGCGTTAAATAAGCCCTTTGATTTATATATTCCTGCTTATGGGCAAAGATCTCTTCGGAAAACATGTTTTTGTTTGTTTTTTTAGTTTCCTGACTCAGGGGAGAGGCTGGAACAGTCTCTATGCAGGATGGCTGGCGTCCTTAATGATGTTCCTCAATTGTGTAAGAAGATGTGGTCAGATCTACCGTTTGGTCTCAACACTTTTCTCAAGAAAGCAGTTTTTAATTTTATATTTTTCTTTTATCATGCAAGTTGTTTTAGCCGCTATTGTAAAATGTGTGTTATATTGTTTTGTACTTTATTCCTGAATAAATATTACGATTTATTTTGTCTCATTTAAAGAACTTTACTTTAGATAGCAATGTCAAGTGAGCCACCAAAAAAGGCATTTCATTTATTAGAATGTTCAACTGTTTTCATAAAGTCTATTTTTCCTAATCAGAAGGGTTTATTCTTCTTCGAGAGTATAATGTTTATAACATTTTCAAACAGTAACTTGGTTATAGTTGATCTTAGTAGTCATAGTTCATTACTCCTCTGAATTAATTAGAATAGCAAACCTTTATTGCTCTACAATAGGGAGATTTGGGGGTGTCTGCACCTAACCAAAGGGCAATTAAAGTATACAGGCTTATATAACGCAGAAAACATACCCAAACCAATTAAGGAACAATTTGTTTCAGAATTAAGATAATATAGTCCAAACCAACCCATCCATCCATTTCCAGTAGGTGTTTCAGTGGGACATTTGTGTCTCTGGGTTTTTTTTAACCTTTCTCCCACAGTTCAACAGAAAAACCAAACAATATATAATGAAGAAGAAAAGTTTAAATATGTTAAATACATATTACCACATAATAAATCTGCCAAATTTTTCTACAACAGAAAAGGCGGTGATGCTGGGTTTTTCACTTCAATTTCCAGCAAAGCAGGAAACCTGCTATTGTTCTTTCCTTTGCCTGAAGGCTTCTGGTTGTGAAATGGGACAGGTCATATGTCCCATATCATAACCAGATACACAAGGCCAAGAGCTGTGAGAATATTTTCTTGCGGCCTTGAGGTGTCAAGAGATCCATCAAACCACGAACAACTAATTATTACCTTCCTCTCCTTTCTCACAGTGTCAATGTGTGTGTGCGTTCTCCTGTGAGTACGAGTGTATGCTATGGCCCCTAGGGGTACATAATGGCTTTTTGAGGAGATTGTCGTTTATAAAGACGCTTGATTGACACCTCCTGATGTCTCAATCCAATTAGAAAGGGAGAGAAAAAGAGACAGAGGTTCTTTTGTGTGTGTGTGTGTGTGTGTGTGTGTGTGTGTGTGTGTGTAAACACACACACACATGTTGGTGTATATATCTCTGTGAGGACATTACGTTGACTTCCGTACATTTTCTGTTTTCAAACCCTTCTATATCCTTAACCTGACACTAACCCAAACCGAAACCCAATTGACACATTGTTTGTATGCTTAAATTAAACTGGAAAATAACTTGGGATTACAACCTCTTTCTCAAGAGTGACCTGGTCAAGACCTTAGTCCTAAATCTAACCACCAGCCCACGGGGGAGTGTTGGCCTAGTGGTTTGAGCAGCGCGCTTGCACTCAGAGAAGGATGCAAGTACCTGGTTCGATCCCCAGCGCCTGCACTCTGGGTCCCTGAGTAAGACCCCTAACCCCAGACTGCTCCCCGGGCGCCGCACATGGCAGCCCACTGCTACCCAAGAGTGATGGGTTAAAAGCAGAGAACAAATTTCTTTGTTATGTATGTTTCAATGACAATAAAGATGACATTATATTACTATTACTTAAAAAAAAACATGAGAACCAAAAACATTTCCTCACTTTACATCAAAATCCTCCCTTTGGTAGTAAAATAAGAAAAATATGCACTCACTCAGTTGGAAGTACACGTACACACACAAACACAGAGGAGAGAGAGAGAGAGACCTCTCAGGGTCTCCTATTCAGTTTGAGTAACAATGAAAAGGACCAAAACTCAGCATGTCTTAAAAAAACATTCTGTGTGTGTTTTTAAGTGTGTGAGTGTGTTTTTAATGAAAAGTGTGAGTGTGTGATTGTTGTATGTTCTGTATTTGAATGTGTGTTGCACTAACAAGGTTCAGGCCTCAGCGTGGTGACAATCTTAACGAGCTGTCTGTCGTTCTTCAACTCAGCTCAGACCTCTGTGTCATTAATGACTGTGTTGTGTGTCCATGTGTCTCTGTATGTGTATTTGCCATTGGTTTAAATTAAATAATGTCTCAGCGGGAGAGAAAAAACATTTAGTCTCTTTTGGTGCCACAATGTCAATGTTTAATGGTTGCTGTCTTCAGTGAGAGTGTGTGTTGGCCAAAAATACCCCAAATTCTTTTCTAAACTTAATATTGACAATAACAGAGCTCATTTTAAAAATATTTTATGCGAATTCTTGAAATAATTTTCACTTTTCTACAAATGCAATCCAACATAAGTGAAAATACACTGAATTGTCAATGTTAGAATAGTTTTTTTCCTGATGCAACATTTTACTACACAGAATAAGGTGCGCGCGCACGCACACACACACACACACACACACACACACACACACACACACACACACAGACACACACACACATCAACATGGTGAGAAAACAGAGAAAAGCAATTAGTTGTTTAAGGTGTCATTGCTCTTTATACCGCAAGACCTCATGAAAATATTCTCACAGCTCTTGGCCCTTTGTATCTCCATGTCTGACCTGTGCCATATCACAACCTAGATTTCAAACTACATATAAAAGTGAAGTCTATGTAAGTAAAACCGGTAAACCAAATTGTTATACACTAAAAATGCAACTTTCGTTTTAAGAAAATATTTCACGTGAACAGAGCTAATTTCTCATCGACTTGTTAATACTCATTTCAAATAAGTGGTGTGAACTGTTGGATTAAAAATGTTAGATGAGTTAATATAATTAAGTTGAGTTCAAGCAAAAAAACTAAGTATATAAAAGTGGTGGAGACTTTGGAATTTAAAAGGTTGACACTAAACATTCTGGATGTGACTTCTTTGGCTGAAATGATATAGACAAAGACAAATATTATTACCATTCAACTACACATACACAATGTACATCTGAATAAAATTTCATTGCAAGTAAAAATAAAAGAGAAACATTATATATATATATATATATATATATATATATATATATATATATATATATATATATATATTTGTCATTTGTCAGGAATGTAGTAAGCTGAATTCTTGCGGTATTAGTTTTGTTCTGCTCACTCCTCAACCATTCGAGAATGATCTAAAATGGGTCGGCCAATCACATTACAATACTATGGTTTAAGGAGGGACATACAAACCTATTTTGTTGGAATCCATGACTGTCACAAGTGTCACTATCCAAATAAGCACACCTTGACCAGCGTAACTAGTTGTGGTTTCTCAAGGTACCTGCTGCTTATGACACTTTCCTTTGATACCGTGATTTGCTAAAAAAAAAAAAAAAACAGCCTCTGGTAGATGGGCACTAGGTGTCGCTCCGCCCCATCAGCTTGCAATGATCTACTGAATGTCCCTCCTTTCCCCGAACAGATTCAAAAGGAGCAGACCCAGATTGATAATGTGCAGAACGGAGAGTAACCTTGCCTGCAACTTAGACTTAGACTTAGACTTAGACTTTCTTTATTGTCATTTTGTAGCACAGAGTGCATACAGAACGAAATTTCGTTTTTTCATACAGCTCAGAAAGATTGCAGTAACTCTACAGGATACCTTGCAGTGAATTTACAGTACAGGATAAGAAAAATGCAGTGGTAAATCACAGTCAAATACAGGATAACTTTCAATTTAACTTTCGGATAAAGTGCAGCAGTGAGCAGTAGGCAGATTGAAATGTAAAGACAATGTAAGCAATGTAAACAAATATGCAGTAAGGTGCAGCAGTGATTTAACAATAGACAGTTGCATTGTAAACAGTTTTGCAGTACGTTTCCGGAAAAAGTGCAGCAGCGATATTGAAGGATACATACAAATGTGCAAATTAGCGGGTCGAGTGTGGTACACAGTCCGTTTTTATACTTCAGCAGTTCAACAGTCTGATGGCAGCAGGGAAAAAGCTTTTGCAGAACCTGGTGGACCTGCAACGGATGCTGCGGAACCTCTTTCCAGAGGGCAGCAGGGAGAATAGTCTATGGTGGGGGTGTGAGGGGTCCCTGATGATGTTACGGGCTCGAGACACACAGCGCTGCGATGAAATGTCTTTAATGGAGGGAAGAGGAGCCCCGATGATCCCTTCTGCTGTCCTCACCACTCTCCTCACGTTCTTCCAGTCGGAGGCACTGCAGCCTCCACACCACACAGAGAGACAGCTGGTCAGAATACTCTCTATGGTGCTTCTGTAAAAGGTCGTGAGAATGGGCGGGGGCAGGCGGGCTCTCCTCATCCTCCGCAGAAAGTACAGTCGCTTCTGTGCCCTCTAAAAAACCAAGACCACAGAATGGAGAGTAACCTTGCCTGCAAGATGATGCGATGAAAGCAACTGCTCTTACTTAAAGTTGCTGCTGTAACATCTGTTTCGTAAGAATCCATGATTTCTTCTTTGAAGAAGAACAGCATGTAGTGCCTTGACTAGCTTACCTTTTTTGTGGTTTCTCATAGCAGCTACTGCTTACGATTTAATTTGATACTGTGATTGGCTAAAACCAACCTTTGGTAGGCAGGCTCAAGGTATCACTTTTCCCAATCTGAGCTGCAATCTGCACACACGGAGGGTGTTTTCATCACTGCTGGGGATTTCAACCAGGCCACTATGAAGACTGTTCTCCCTCGTTTCAACCAACATGTGGATTTTCCAAGTCGGGGAAAGAACACTCTGGACCTGGTTTACACTAATATAAATGATGCATTCAGAGCAGCCCCCCACCCCCACCTCTGCTCTTCAGACCACCTATCTGTAATGCTAATTCCTGCATACAAGCCCCTTTTGATCAGAGCAAAACCTACAGTGAGGCAGGTGAGGGTGTGGACTGAGGGGCCACGGAGGCACTCCAGGACTGTTTTGAATGCTCTGACTGGGACATGTTTAAACCTGTAACATATGACAACAAGATCAACATTGATGAGTATGCCATGAATGTATCAGCCTACATCAACAAATGCATTGAGGACGTCAGCACCAGAAAGAACATCATCACCCGGGCCAATTAATGACCCTGGATGACTGAGGGGGTTCGACATATGCTAAAAGCAATGGAGTGAATTTTGAACAATATGTGACATGGGGAAAGAATAAAAAAACAGGACCAAAAGTTATTTCATATTCACAGCCATCAAGGATCCGCCTGCACGGCAGGGTACCTGCTGTGAACCCACTCCCCCAGACAAAAGGTCAGAGCACTTCTGACCAGACTCTCAGTCTGTCCTCTTCACTTCTTCCTGGAGCCCTCGAGGAGAGGGGGGCTGTGGCTAATCAGCCACCCCTGCACGTGACCTCAGTCTACCCCAGCAAGCTACATGGAGTAGTATTCTTCCTGCCTGAGATAAAAGGAGGAGAGAGAGACTGACGGATGGGCCCACCCAGGGCCCGAAAGACGCACAAGCCAGCCCCTGGGAGAAATCTCTCTTCGCCCGAGGGGCATGACTAGGCAAATCAGAGTTGGGTCTGCAGTCTTAACTTCAGGGTCAGACACAGAAGGAAAGAATCCCTCCGTGCCAAAAACACCTTTGTTTATTTTTCCTCAGCTGTTACAGCAAAGGTGACTTGAGAAGGCATGGATCAGTCTCCTTTACCCACTTCCCAAGCAGAAAGAAAGAGGGAGCTGAAATCGTGACGGCATCCAGGTCAGAACGCAGCAGAGCCCCGACCAGCCCTACCCTTGACCACACTGTTGGTTAGGTCCTAGCCGCAGAGCTTCATGTCTGCTGCTGAAAGACCAACGGTCCCCTGCTTCCAATGTTCTCTCCCTTGGATGGCCAAAGAGGACCAAACTTGCACGAGACACCGACAGGTATGGCAGGATTGAGGCAGGGAAAGGTTACACGGTCATTTGAAAAAGTGTGTGTAATGCATTTAAATGGTTTTTTAAAAACAAACAGCTAACGGAGGTAGCTCATTGCTAGTATTCGGTACCATGTCATTGCCGATGTGATCCTAGTGTGTTTTTATGGTTATAACAAACGTTATCTCCACAGGGGTTACATATACTGATGGTATATTAATGTTTATGTTAACCCTCCCTGGGCTGCCACCTTACCGTGGTGGAGGGGTTTGAGTGTCCCAATGATCCTAGGAGCTATGCTGTCAGGGGCTTTAAGCACCTGGTAGGGTCACCCAAGGCAGACAGGTCCTAGGTGAGGGACCAGACAAAGCGCAGCCCAAAATGCCCTAATGATGAGTAAGACTATTGGACCACGTGTTCCCTCGCCCGGACGCGGGTCACCGGGGCCCCACTCTGGAGCCAGGCCTGGAGGTGGGGCACGTTGGCGAGCGTCTGGTGGCCGGGCTTTTGCCCATGGAGCCCGGCCGGACTCAGCCCGAAGAGGTGACATGGGTCCCCCTTCCGACGGGCTCACCACCTGTCGGAGGGGCCAAAGGGGTCGGGTGCATTGTGTAACGGGTAGCAGTAGAGGGCAGGGACCTTGGCGTTCCGATCCTCGGCTGCAGAAGCTGGCTCTTGGGACGTGGAATGTCACCTCTCTGGTGGGGGGTGGGGAAGGAGCCTGAGCTTGTGCGCGAGGTCGAGAGGTTCCGACTAGAGATAGTCGGACTCACCTCGACGCACCGCTCTGGCTCCGGAACCAGTCTCCTTGAGAGGGGCTGGACATTCTTCCACTCTGGAGTTGCCCATGGTGAGAGGCGCCGAGCTGGGGTTGGCATACTTGTTGCCCCCCATCTCGGTGCCTGCACGTTGGGGTTTTCCCCGGTGTTGTGCCAGTTCATACGTGACAAAAACTGCATCAATTCGGGACGTAACGGACTGCGTTACCCATGATGCAATGTGGTCAAAATGGCCACCAACTCATGTGGTCAAAATGGCCACCAACTCCCATCACGCAACACGGCAAAATGGCCGTCGATCAAGATAAGGTTGCTATGGTGATGGCTATAAAACCCGATCACACACGACAATCTTCCTTCTTCCCTGGCTTTAGCCAACCCGAGAAGACACACAGCTGTTTCCGTTGGGGTAATCCCACGCCACGTGTTCGAGTTCCTCTCTGGACCGAGATTTTTCAACGCAACGGTTATTCCCTGCTTTGTATAACAGGAGGTCGACTAAAATAAGTACTTTTAAATTCCCTCTGATCAAAAGACTGAGAGACGCCGTATCTCCCAGTGATCGAAGAGGACCCCGCTTTGTCTGGCCAACAAAGCGACTGTGAACCCGGAGGAAGAAACGAAGCAGCTTCTTCCCCGTCTCGCTGCAGCCTGCGGACAACTGCGCTCGTCAAGACGCGTCCAGAAAGCCACACTACTCGGAGCGCTCCGGACCAGCCCCGAGGCACCTCAAAGTAACGGGGTCTCCCCTTTTATTTCTGTTTCACCAACAGGGTGTTTAGAAGTGCCTGGGCAGGCGTTAGAATTTTGTAGGTGTTGGTTAATGCTTTTATTCCACGACGAAGTTGGAATTATTTTGCTGAACATTTTCTTTGTATGTGCATGCATTTTACAATTGATTTTGCTGTGTTGATTTGTGATCCATCAAGAACCCTGCCGTGGGTTACTGCTTCATTTCTTTCCATCTTCTTCCCTGCTTTCCCCCCTCTCTCTTTTCGCTTCTTCTTATCAATTTAATCTTTTTGTCCGAGCTCAAGTCGCGGGCTTTGCTTTAAACTCCCAGTTAGCTGCGCCCTCTCGAAGCGAGGCATTATCCCATCAGCGTAAGCGTGGTTACGTCATTAGGACCTCCCCTCATACGTCATCGTAGCAGCCATCTTGGGAGGGTGACGTGTATCTGAACTGTAGGGAGCTTAGCTGAACTAGCTTTTGGTAAGACATCAAAGCGTCCAGTGAGATTCCCGAAGCTGTTCTGTCTGTCAATGCTGATACGTCAAATGCCGGTGTTTCGAGGGCGGTGTTAAACAACTGTGAGTTAAGTTAAGATCTGCTAACCGCTCATTTTAATCCATTGTTTATTTTTGTTTTGTTCTTTATTTCCACATATATATTTTGCATGTTTTAGTTTAGTAATGAGTAAGAATTCCAAAGTTGTTGAATCAGAGAATTACTGTAACAGGGAATTGCTTTTGGTTCAATAAAACCAACGACTGCGGAATAGACATTGTTTTGTGTTCAGTCCAATTCACAGTTGCCTGGGTATTCAGAATTCAGAGCTAACCTCCTTTGGAGTTAACATCTGATATTAATACAGAGACAATATCATTGAATGGTGATAAGGAATAAGGATTTAAACTCTAATTGCAGTTACATTGGGGTTCTCACAGCCTGCTGGATAAACCTCGTCGGTTAACAGTCCGACCTGATCATTTATTCCATCATAAATGAGTTCATAACAGCAAATTAACTAATGCATTAGTGGTATAAATACTTACAAGCTTATAGCTAACATCACCATTTAAATTATAATACCAAATTATAATTAATAATAATAATAAGCATATTCAACCAGCTTATGGCATAACATAAATTACCCCCCTTTAGCTTTGAAGAGTGGGATGCTGGTCACAGTCTTTAAAGCTACAACCAAGTCCATTCTGGCGTGACGAAAATCCGTTGTGCATGAGTGGAACAACCTAATAGTCTTTCTAGTAGTCCATTGGGATTCATGCAGTTCAGTTCATCATCCAAGAGGAGGAAAAACAAAGCATTCATTGTGCCTGGGTCAGTGACCTAGCCTGGGCAGGACTAAGCTATAGCTAGTCATTTCTATTGGCTAATAAGGCAACAATAAAGTAATAAT
The DNA here is from genome assembly GCF_011125445.2 of Fundulus heteroclitus. Classification (NCBI taxonomy): domain Eukaryota; kingdom Metazoa; phylum Chordata; class Actinopteri; order Cyprinodontiformes; family Fundulidae; genus Fundulus; species Fundulus heteroclitus. Next base: position 118,161 of record NW_023396722.1, on the reverse strand, counting down.
AAAAAAAGAAATGCAAACTTCACAATCACCATTGTCAATACATTCAATGGTCATCAGGTTTGAACTTTGAACCAAAGAAAGGAGAGAGGGAAAAAGGGAAAGGAAAGAGACAGCGGTTCGTAGTCTAATCAGCTTATGGCCTTCAAGGAGCTGGTGCTACGAACCTGGGAGCGACAAAGGTGAGGGCGTCAATCCTAGTTTGCAACTGTTTGATCTGCTTGTATGCTGCATACGCCATCGCAGTAGTGATGGCCCATCCAAATACAAGGAGAACCACAATAATGGTCATAATGTGTCGGTCGACTCTGTAGCTCTGGGGAAGCGAAGCAGAGGGACCGAGCTCAACTCTGATGGAGTGAGACTGAATTTAATCAGCTGGGTGCCTGCAAGTAAAAGCTGTCTTTCAATGCCGACATCAATGCTGAAATTGTATCCCTTAAAGACATCTATTATTTCAATCTCTGAGTCATATTTGTCAACGTCAAGGTGATGCAGAACCATGTTTCCGATGTGGACTACAGCGCCTTGAGGTGGGGAACAGAAAATGGTTTGGTTGGGCAGTTTTAGTCTAGTAACTGTGTCATGCTGCTCGTAGGATAACAGGGCTTCTGCCTCTGGGGTGCTAACGAGCCAGCGGTTACCTGCCCGCTCAATTTTGGTTTCCACACCTGCATCTTTAAGGGTCATTCTAGCCTGACAGTTTTGTTCAGGAGATTCATTCCTTAGACCACACAGGTGATTGGTAACGTCTCTGATAAATGGGTTGCTTGGGCATACCCAGTGGATGTCTTTGGTTTTGGTACACAAATCCAAATTAGGGACTAAATAAAGCTTGGGATCAGCATCATGATAGGCCAATATTGAGGGAGTTTGTAGGTGTACGTGGGTCTCACCTTGCCAAAAACCGACATTCAATACTGATTTAAGCCTATACACGTTAGCTCTTTCAATGATGGGAAGGTTTAGCATAAATCCTATCTCCAAGTTGTCAGGATTTACAAATATTGGAATTGCACTACCTAGGCTGTACGCCAGGTGTGTTTGTGGTGGTTGCAGTGTTTCACTAGAGGCAGATTTGAGAACCTTTTCAACCAAATCTATTGGTACCAGGTACAGAGGAATCCGTCCTTCAGCAAGGCTATTTATAGATGAACTAACCTCTCGAGTGAGGTCCTGCATTAAATCTCTAACAACCTGAGTATACATCATGTCATTCTTTACCACTTCTGTGAGCGTTTCCAAAGCAATGCATGGTGTTATGGCTGAGTGTGAAATTATAGGCGTGAAGTTATGTATGGACACTTGCTTTATTAGTGCATGTTTAAAATGTCCTGATTGAACATGCACTGTCCTATTTAATGCTATGCATTGTTCTCTTCGGCGGGGGCGGAGTTAGGCTCCGTTCCCTGTGAGGAGAGTTTGGTGGACGGTTTAGTTTGGTTCGAATGAACCCATGTGTACTCTGGACTTTGCACGCTGGCTTCTAGGTTCTTTCGAGGCCACGCGAAAGTCGTTCGGAGACGGTCTTTTAAGTCAGTGACGAACTGGTGTGCCGTGTAGACGGTTGTCACACTGACGTCCTCGGGCTGGTAGATGAGATTCAGGGGAAGTGTCATTTGTCTTCCTGTCATCATCTGAAAAAGTGTCACCCCTGTGGGGCATGGTGAGGTAGAGCGGATTAGCATTAGGACCAGAGGAAGCTTTATGTCCCGGTCCCTGCCACGGCTGCTGGCATGTTCCTTTGACATGCTGGCCACGGTGCAGTTCATTTGCTCCACCTGTCCGGATGACTGTGGGCGGTAGGGAATGTGGAATTTAACTTCCACGCCCAACATGTCAAAAAGCACGGTCAGGATGTTTGACGTGAAATGCATTCCTCTGTCCGAGTCGATGGACAGGGGAAGGCCCCACCGGCTGAAAACGTGATTTAGCAGCAGGGCTGCTGTGGTGACAGCGGTGTCATTCGGTGCCGGCAAACATTCGACCCATTCTGTGAAACTGCCTGTTATTGTCAAAAGATATTTGTTATTTCTTGATGATTTGGGGACTGGACCGATCCAGTCAGTCTGCAAATGTGACCACGGAAATATAACCCCCCTTCGCTGAAGCAGGGCTCAGTCTGGCGGTCGTGTGGGTTGTAACTGGCTGCAGGTTAAGCAGCCTTGTACCTACTCCTGGGTGTCCTGGGCCGTTAAGGGCCGGGACGCCACCTGTTGGAGAGTTTTCAGATTAGCTTTGCAGCTTCTGTGTTCTCCTACTGGTGAGTCATGGGTGTGTGTCAATGTGATCCCAAGTTCGTTTGAATCTTTGGGCTGAATGGGCTGAAACTCATAAAACAGCTCCTTAAGTGCTGTTTCCTCTGTTTCAGTGGTCAGTGCATCAGCTTTTCCCAGCTGTTGCATAATTTCTGTTTCGAAGCCAGGACAGGGCTCAGTGGGTGAGTCCCGGTTCTCTGGTTGATTTGGTACTGGTTCTGTTGGGTTGGTTGCTGTCGCATACACCAACAGATTTCCTTCAGCTTCAAGCGTTGCACTACAAATGGATCCAGCAGGCCGAGCTTCATGTCGCCTGATTTGGATCATGTTGGAAGGAAAAGTAAACACAGTGTCTGGGGAGTCCTGTCTGCCGGTCAAGGATAAGGGCAGGTCTCCGATGACGGGAATGCTCAGCTCAAAGTCGTGGAAAGAGCTTTCGATGAGCACCCCAAGAGGTTTCTTCGCCACCACTTGGATCGCCATGTGGGTTGGATTCTCCACTAAAAGGTAAGCTGAGCGGTTGTTCAGCTCAAGCAGGGGTGTGCCCCGGATGACCAGGTTGGATTCCTGGAAATAAGAAAGGGGTTGAAAGAAAACCTGCGTGCTCTGCATTTGTTGTCCTTTCAGGATGGCTAATCTGATAGGTACACCTGCAGTCTGTGGTGGTATTAGCATGTTTGTCTCGCTAGCCACCTGGCAGGCCTGTGGGATGGTTTGCCCTGATCGCATGGCTTCAGGGGTGCCCAGGAAGGAACTTGGGGTCACGTGAGTTTGGGCCCACAGGACCTGGTTACAAGTGTCCAGCTGTGCACCCAGCCGTACCAGAAGATAAGCACCAACAAATACTGGAGGATGTAAATTCTCCACAATGCTGAAAGGATGAGAGAGCTGTCTTGTGTCAATCTGTGCATAAAGTATGCACACCCCCGTTGCTTTCGCAAGCCGGCGAGGCCAGTCTGCTGAGAGCAAGTAGTGGCTATGTTTTGTTTCAGCCAGATGGGGCTGTTCACGGCACAGAGAGCTGTACAGATCTCTGCTGATCGCAGACTTCTCTGACCAAAGAGCCAGCAACACGTCTGGCATGAATGTGCTTTCCAGGTGCACACCTTCGGCCACTTTGGGGTTATAGGGTTCAACTCCAGAGTGCTTAAGTGAGCAGAGGAAAGATGTGTGGCTGCTGAGAGAAGTTCTCTGATCGCTGAGAAGCGGTGGTGTTTCAGAGGATTTGGAAATCGGCTCTGTTGAAGGCAGAATTGGTGCCAAGAGTTCTTTGGGCTCTTCGAAGCATGCCACCTGGTTGATAGGGACGGACAGTCCACTTCCAGAAGTAAGAGGCTTGGGAGTCCCGACTTGGGCCCAAAGATGACCATGATAGCAGTCAATGAGTGGGGCTAACCTGTTCAACAGGTCCTGACCCACAAGAAAAGGTTCTGTGTCCAAAGTACATATGTAGATGGGGTGCACCAGGGTCATGTCACGGAAAGTGATGTCTAACCACGCCCGTTTGGTGATGCATGACTGATCCTGAGTGTAGCTAGTGATGCCCACGTTACAGGTCTCCACCTGGAACGGTTTCCCAAGAGACACCATAGCTCTGGTCACCTCATCAAACAAATCTGAGCACATTAGACTGATCTCGGAACCCGTGTCTAAAAGAGCATTTGCAGTTACACATCCTCCGATAACTGTCGAGCAGTATAAGCGGTGTGCATTTTCATGATGGTTTAGCTCACCTAAAAACCTTAGAAAAGTGGCTTTCTGATCACCTGTTGATGGGATCTTAGAAGGTTGTTGGTGAATTTTCGGTTGGTCCCCCCCCTTAATCAGATAAACTCTGTTAGAAGGGGGAGCCTGGTCCACGCCTAGTCATGCTGGCGGGTGTTTTGAGCCTGGTTTTCCAGGAGGGTCGGCTGGATTGGATGGTGGCTGGTACAGCTGTGGCGCGATCTGACGCACTGTTTCGGCTAGCAACCTGCGAAAAGTCTCCTCCATCTCCTTTCTCATTGACTCCTCCATGCGCAGGTTCCAGCCTTTGTTGTCATGTGTGCTTTTCGGCTTTCCTGACCTGTCAGTTTGCTTACCGTCTCGGGCTGGATCTGGCCTGTGCCATTTTTGAAACCTCTCACCTTCCATGCTGCCATGCTGACCTCTCCTATCCTGAGAAGCTTTCTTCTGCTGCGGCTCAAAACCATGTTGCTTCTTAGGACCAAATCTAGTTTTAGGTTTGAAGGGAGGCATCTCATGTCCCTCCAGACCTAAACTCTTTTCTGGTTCGGCTTGAATCTGCAGAACCTTTTTATCACTATCGGCTCCTTTGTTGGGCCGTACACGTGTTTCCCATGCCACCTGCGCGTATTTTCTGATTTCCTGCATGGTAAGTTTCTTGGTTCTACAATGCATGGTAACATCATAACGCACGCTTTCATGAAGATTATGGAGGAACAAAGATTTGAAAGTGTGGTCTTCCTCCAAGCCGGGAGCATTTCGTCCCTGAAAGTAAGCAGCCCGCAAGCGACGGTAGTACTCTTTTGGTGCTTCAGTTCTACTTTTGCTGAATTGCAAAAGCTCCAAGAGTCGCAGAAGCTGGGTCTGTAAACACCGAATATTCTTCTCTTAAAGCCTGACAAAGAGCTGAGTAACGGTCACGTGTAGCTGGAGGGAGGCTTTCTATGAAAACATGGACACTTCTGGACGTGGTTTTCCAGATAAGCTTCAACTTTTCTCGAGCCGAGGGGCTATATAAGTCTAGCAGACAGCGCTCTACCTCTCTGAGATAGTCATCAATGGTGGATTCTGTATTGCTAGGATCAAAACGCTCTATGTCTCGGGCCAGGGACTCAAGTTGACGCATCCGCAGTCCCTGTTCAGGGATCGGAGCTGGTCCATCTGAGTCCTCTTCTGACGACTCTTGCCTGCGGTAACCACGATAGGAGGGAGGCTCCAGTTCTGACCACCTACCTGGCGGAGGCGGCCGTTCGTGGGACACCGGGGGACCCTCCCTGTCATGAACTCTTGTCCCTGGACGCAGTTCAGAGGAGTGGGGTTCACCTATGTCCCAGGAACGATGCTCCCGTCGCCCTGGTGGGGGAAAAGATCATAGCGAGCCGTGTCAGGGATCAGGTGGGAAGCAGGTGTTGTTCCATGATTTACATCATGTGGATCAGTCCTGATTGCCACCGTAAGTTGTTTAGGCATTTCTTTCCGTATCACACTGCTATGTCTGTCCTGACCTTCGCTTACCCTTCGCTCAGAAAGTGTCTGGGGGCCCAGTTCATCCAATGTCCTCCAGGTGTGATCTCCATGTTTTCCTTTGGAGTTCTCACACTCAGACCCTTCTGTCTGCAAGCTAATGCGATCCTCCTCTCGCTCCTCTGTGAGATGACAGCTGCCCTGAACACTTCTCTGTTCTAGCTCCCTGATTCTTTCCTCAGCTAAAACACGCCTCTCAGTTTCTATCACTAACCTTCGGTGGTATAATGCAGATAACTCACCCAAGACATCTGCTACCAATCTACCCTTTGGCTTGCTCTGGACCTCCTCCACCAATTCCTGAATTCTCCTCTCACAGTCTTCTATGTTAAACTGATTCAGACGGGTTTGTTCATCCGGTGTCATTTTAAGCAGTGAGCTAATGACACCCTGAGTCTCCATTCCAACGGAGGGGTCTGAACCTTCAGCTCCTTTGACTGAAGAACCACTACTATCCATTCTGTCTCAGCTATGGATAACAACACAGCAAGTAACAACACTGTAGTTTAGCAGAGCGCTAAATGACAGACAACAAATAACAACGCTGTATTCTAGCTTAGCACTAAGCAACAACGCATACACTTTAATTTAGCTCAGCGCTAAACAACAACTGCTAACAACAACTGTTAAGTGGCTTCACTTTAACTGTTAACAGCAAACACGCACTATGACTCACACTTTACTGCAGGAAGTGGGTTCAAATACGTGCATTTAATTAGGCTGCGCAGGGGAAAATCAACCCTGCGACTTACAACTCCTATGTTTTAGGAACGGTTAACATGCTTGTTTAACTTTGAGAATATTAACTTTGAGTGACATGGACCACTAACCTTTCGGCCAGTAATTAAGTGATAAAGCTGTGGCTTTGTTTGTGATGTAAGTTATTTAAGAACAGGTGCTCTACACGTGTGGAAAATAGCAAAGTGTTTTGGAGCTTCAGAGGTGGCAAAGAATGACAGTTGAAAACCGCTAAATTGCAACCTTAGTTTCAAAATCACAGCTCAATTTTGACTACTTATGATGAGCAGAAGGGGGAAGAGGGAGGAAAGAAAAGAAAAGAAAAAAAAATATTATTACTAAAATAAAATAAAACTTAAAAAAAAATTTAAAAGGAAAAAAAAAATTAAGATATGATAAGTTGGGGAAAAATTAATAAAATAAAATTAAAGTGTCAAAAGGGCATAACCTTAAGGCAAGTTTAAAGAAACTGACTTTCAAAACGGTCCCTCCGGGACACTGAGCGATCTAAGCTGTCTTTAAAACCGTGACTGCAACTACCTATCCTTGCCACCAGATGGAGGCAGGGTGCCCTTCACTTTGGGAAGACTGAGCTGTAATTGCACACAATGTCCTGCCAATGGGGAATCGTGTCCCTCTTTAAAACAATTATGCTGCAATTACACACAACGTCCACCAGATGGAGGCAAGGTCTCTCTTTTCAAAGCAGAACACGACACAGACTCTGATTGACAAGTAGCAGACGCTGGCTGCTGTCTATTTCAATCTAGCTGACTTCCAGTCCAGAAATCAATATTCAAACCTCAGGTTAACAACCTCAAACCACCACAAACACGTATATATTTAGTAATGATACCTCCTTAATCAATTATGACTTAATAGCCCTTATTCCTTATCACCATTCAATGATATTGTCTCTGTATTAATATCAGATGTTAACTCCAAAGGAGGTTAGCTCTGAATTCTGAATACCCAGGCAACTGTGAATTGGACTGAACACAAAACAATATCTATTCCGCAGTCGTTGGTTTTATTGAACCAAAAGCAATTCCCTGTTACAGTAATTCTCTGATTCAACAACTTTGGAATTCTTACTCATTACTAAACTAAAACATGCAAAATATATATGTGGAAATAAAGAACAAAACAAAAATAAACAATGGATTAAAATGAGCGGTTAGCAGATCTTAACTTAACTCACAGTTGTTTAACACCGCCCTCGAAACACCGGCATTTGACGTATCAGCATTGACAGACAGAACAGCTTCGGGAATCTCACTGGACGCTTTGATGTCTTACCAAAAGCTAGTTCAGCTAAGCTCCCTACAGTTCAGATACACGTCACCCTCCCAAGATGGCTGCTACGATGACGTATGAGGGGAGGTCCTAATGACGTAACCACGCTTACGCTGATGGGATAATGCCTCGCTTCGAGAGGGCGCAGCTAACTGGGAGTTTAAAGCAAAGCCCGCGACTTGAGCTCGGACAAAAAGATTAAATTGATAAGAAGAAGCGAAAAGAGAGAGGGGGGAAAGCAGGGAAGAAGATGGAAAGAAATGAAGCAGTAACCCACGGCAGGGTTCTTGATGGATCACAAATCAACACAGCAAAATCAATTGTAAAATGCATGCACATACAAAGAAAATGTTCAGCAAAATAATTCCAACTTCGTCGTGGAATAAAAGCATTAACCAACACCTACAAAATTCTAACGCCTGCCCAGGCACTTCTAAACACCCTGTTGGTGAAACAGAAATGAAAGGGGAGACCCCGTTACTTTGAGGTGCCTCGGGGCTGGTCCGGAGTGCTCCGAGTAGTGTGGCTTTCTGGACGCGTCTTGACGAGCGCAGTTGTCCGCAGGCTGCAGCGGAATGGGGAAGAAGCTGCTTCGTTTCTTCCTCCGGGTTCACAGTCGTTTTGTTGGCCAGACAAAGCGGGGTCCTCTTCGATCACTGGGAGATACGGCGTCTCTCAGTCTTTTGATCAGAGGGAATTTAAAAGTACTTATTTTAGTCGACCTCCTGTTATACAAAGCAGGGAATAACCGTTGCGTCGAAAAATCTCGGTCCAGTGAGGAACTCGAACACGTGGCGTGGGATTACCCCAACGGAAACAGCTGTGTGTCTTCTCGGGTTGGCTAAAGCCAGGGAAGAAGGAAGATTGTCGTGTGTGATCGGGTTTTATAGCCATCACCATAGCAACCTTATCTTGATCAGCGGCCATTTTGCCGTGTTGCGTGATGGGAGTTGGTGGCCATTTTGACCACATGAGTTGGTGGCCATTTTGACCACATTGCATCATGGGTAACGCAGTCCGTTACGTCCCGAATTGATGCAGTTTTTGTCACGTATGAACTGGCACAACACCGGTGAACGAGAGGGTGGCCTCCCTCCGCATTCGTGTGGGGGGACGGGTTCTGACTGTTGTTTGTGCTTATGCGCCAAACAGCAGTTCAGATTACCCACACTTTTTGGAGTCCTTGGAAGGGGTACTGGAGAGTGCCCCTCCTGGGGACTCCCTCGTTTTGCTGGGGGACTTCAACGCTCACGTGGGCAATGACAGTGGGATCTGGAGGGGCGTGGTTGGGAGGAATGGCCCACCTGATCTGAACTCGAGTGGTGTTTTGTTGTTGGACTTCTGTGCTCGTCATGGATTGTCCATCACAAACACCATGTTCAAGCATAAGGGTGTCCATATGTGCTCTTGGCACCAGGACACCCTAGGTCGCAGTTCAATGATCGACTTTGTTATCGTTTCATCTGACCTGCGGCCGCATGTCTTGGACACTCGGGTGAAGAGAGGGGCGGAGCTCTCCACCGACCACTACCTGGTGGTGAGTTGGCTCCGATGGCGGGGGAGGAAGCCGGTCTGACCGGGCAGGCCCAAACGGGGGACATTGAGTCTGAATGGACCATGTTCCACGCCTCTATTGCTGAGGCGGCTAGTCGGAGCTGTGGCCGCAAGGTTGTCGGTGCATGTCGCGGCGGCAACCCTCGAACCCGCTGGTGGACACCAGCGGTGAGGGAAGCCGTCAAGCTGAAGAAGGAGTCCTATCGGGCTTTTTTGGCCTGTGGGACTCCGGAAGCAGCTGATGTGTACCGGCAGTCGAAGCGGCAGGCGGCTCGGCTGGTCGCCGAGGCAAAAACTCGGGCGTGGGAAGAGTTCGGAGAGGCCATGGAGAAAGACTTCCGTACGGCTTCGAAGCGATTCTGGTCCACTATACGGCGTCTCAGGAGGGGGAAGCAGTGCAGTACCAACACTGTTTACAGTGGGGGTGGTGTGCTGCTGACCTCGACTCGGGACATTGTGTTTCGGTGGGCGGAATACTTCGAAGAACTTCTTAATCCCACCAACACGTCTTCCATTGCGGAAGCAGAGCCTGAGGACTCTGGGTCAGGTTCTCCCATCTCTGGTGCTGAGGTTGCCGAGGTTGTTAAAAAGCTCCTCGGTGGCAAGGCCCCGGGGGTGGATGAGATTCGCCCGGAGTACCTTAAGGCTCTGGATGTTGTGGGGCTGTGTTGGTTAACGCGGCTCTGCAACATTGCGTGGACATCGGGGGCAGTTCCCCTGGATTGGCAGACTGGGGTGGTGGTCCCACTATTTAAAAAGGGGGACCGGAGAGTGTGTTCCAACTACAGGGGAATCACACTCTTAAGCCTCCCTGGTAAGGTCTATTCGGGGGTTCTGGAAAGGAGGGTCCGTCGGATAGTTGAATCTCGGATTCAGGAAGAGCAGTGTGGTTTTCGTCCTGGCCGTGGAACACTGGACCAGCTCTATACCCTCAGCAGGATTCTGGAGGGGGCATGGGAGTTTGCCCAACCAGTCTACATGTGCTTTGTGGATCTGGAGAAGGCATTCGACCGTGTCCCCCGAGGGATCCTATGGGGGGTACTCCGGGAGTATGGAGTACCGGACCCTTTAATAAGGGCTGTCAGGTATCTGTACGACCGGTGTCAGAGTCTGGTCCGCATTGCCGGCAGTAAGTCGGACTCGTTTCCGGTGAGAGTTGGACTCCGCCAAGGTTGCCCTTTGTCACCGATTCTGTTCATAACTTTTATGGACAGAATTTCTAGGCGCAGCCAAGGTGTTGAGGGGATCCGTTTTGGTGGCCTTAGGATTGCGTCTCTGCTATTCGCGGATGACGTGGTCCTACTGGCTTCATCAGGGCGTGATCTACAGCTCTCACTGGAGCGGTTCGCAGCCGAGTACGAAGTGGCCGGGATGAAAATCAGTGCCTCCAAATCCGAGACCATGGTCTTGAACCGGAAAAGGGTAGAGTGCCTTCTCCGGGTTGGGGAGGATGTGCTGCCCCTAGTGGAGGAGTTCAAGTATCTTGGGGTCTTGTTCACGAATGAGGGGAGGATGGAGCGGGAGATCGACAGGCGGATTGGTGCAGCGTCTGCTGTGAAGCGGGCGCTGTACCGATCCATTGTGGTGAAGAGAGAGCTGAGCCAAAAGGCGAAGCTCTCGATTTACCGGTCGATCTACGTTCCTACCCTCATCTATGGTCACGAGCTTTGGGTCGTGACCGAAAGAACGAGATCCCGGATACAAGCGGCTGAAATGAGTTTTCTCCGTAGTGTGTCTGGGCTCTCCCTTAGAGATAGGGTGAGGAGCTCAGTCATCCGGGGAGGACTCAGAGTAGAGCCGCTGCTCCTCCACGTCGAGAGGAGCCAGTTGAGGTGGCTCGGGCATCTGGTCAGGATGCCTCCTGGACGCCTCCCTGGTGAGGTGTTCCGGGCACGTCCCACCGGGAGGAGGCCCAGGGGAAGACCCAGGACACGCTGGAGGGACTATGTCTCCCGGCTGGCCTGGGAACGCCTTGGGATTCCTCCTGAGGAGCTGGCCCAAGTGGCCGGGGAGAGGGACGTCTGGGCCTCCCTACTGAAGCTGCTACCCCCGCGACCCGACCCCGGATAAGCGGAAGAAGACGGACGGACGGACTGACGGCCCACTCATTATGGCTAAAAATAAAGCTGAAGTCTTTAATGTTAGCGCCGAAAGTCCACTAGCCAAACGGCTATTAGCTTCTGGTAACGTCCGGTTCCGGACATTCAAAAAGAGTTTGTTTTAAAGCATAAGGTTTGTTCGTTTCGCTCCGCCATAGTTCAATAGTACTATGAGCCTTATTCCTGCATTAATATGGAATATTAATTTTGATTTAAAGGCGTTTTATTTAACTCTAAGAGTAACCGATTTTAGCAACCGATCGCTACAGCAACCACTAACTCCCGGAGGTATAATCGCATTGATAAAATTGGCGTCCCTAAAGTCAATGATTTTACTGAGTAAATCATTCTTTAAAATTTTTTCCTCAAATAATGTTTTGTGTAACTCAGGATTTGCATTGTGAATGGGGTGAAACACATGCCATTCCATTCCATGTTTTTCTTAAAGTCTAAGTCGCACGTAAAATGTATTTTAATTTAGATGCATTCAAATAGTCACCAGAGTAAATAAATGTATATTATATGTGAATTATGTGCGCCGTTTGGAAGTAATTTCGATAAAACTTGCTGTATATGCGAATGAACCCGAACATTCCTCAATCGGCCAATCCGGTATGTGACGTCACACACAGAGCGAGTACTGTGCATCTGGCAATAACACTGTCTGCTAACACTACGACTTTCCTCGCTCGTGAAGTGTGAATTGCACAAAACACTTTTGTCACTGCCGGCAATCCAGTCTTTTCGCGTTTCTTTTACAAATTTATCCCATTTCTTTCGGACCTTTTGATCCACCGGCCAAGTATGTAGCGATACTTTCTGGCCTGCACTAAACCACGGTGAAATTGATCTGACATTGGACATTCAAGCTCTGCGGAGTCAGCGGAGCACTCTTGACAAACAAAAATCAAATCAGATTTGTTGACGGTTCCTAACTGTCCCACCGCGTATGGGAGGAGGGAGCAGCTGAGAGACGCTGGCCGAAATCGGAATCCTTCAACCGGATCAACCGTGAGCTAGATCCCGCTGATTTCATATTTAAACTTAATTTGAACACTTTTGATACATGAATATTCAAAGTTTACCTTGTTCTGAAAGTTATTCAATGGTTTTCAGGATATTTTTTCGGTACAAGACTTAGACTTTAAGTCAGATCTGTAGTGAACCAGGATTCACTGAATTATTCTGATTATGATCAACCACTTTTGTTCTGTCTTTTGTTTTTTGCTTGTAAATAGTTCCTTAGCTTAGCTTATTTTATCTTCATTTTGCTTAGTAGTTTAGTTAAGTTTCACTAGCCTAGTAGAGAGGATTTATTGGTTGAAATATAGTGTTAATTCAGATAAACAGCATTATATTATGATGTTTTCTGGATGTTAATTTTATTTCTGTTATCAAATTCTTGAACTTAAAGAGAAGTTGTCACTCATTTATTCTATGTGTGCAGAGTTTGCTGTTAAAAGATTGCTAGTGCTCGTATCATCCCTTTTAACTAGTGTCCTGATATCAGCTTTAGAGCTGATATCCTCCAGACAATACTTAACAGAGTTATTTATTAAACATTAAATAACTTTAAACAGTGTATAATTGCACAACACAGCCTTCAAGACTGGCGAGAAGGAGGCACTGAGGACAGCGAGAGCCAACCTGAACCATGCCATCAGGTTAGCAGAGTGGAGCAACAGTCAGAAAATCCAAAATCTTTTCCACGACGCCAGCAACACCAGGAACATGTGGAAAGGCATATGGGCGAATACGGACTGTTCTCCTTGCTGTCCTCTGGGAAGAGGTTTTACAGCATCTGCTGAAGGTCCACCAGGTTGTGCAACAGCTTTTTCCCCATTGCCATCACTGTTGAACTGTTGAACTCTTAACTAGACTCTGCAACACACATGCACAGAATTGAACTTTATGGCCATTTCATATCATTATTTTGCACTGCCACCATTGCTGAACATTTACAACCCATTTAAATGTAAAAGCACACAACTGAACGTTTCCTCCATTTTTGCACCATTAGTATTTTGCACTGACAATATTTAACTTTTCAAATTAATGCCTTTTTTTGCACCATTAATTTTTTTGTACCACACACATTGTTGAACATTCTTCTGCACACTTTTTTAAAATACTGTTTTCTCCTGCATTGTTACATTTTTATCATTGCTGCACTTTATATTGTAATGTTTTCTTATTTCAATTGCAATCTCATTACATTGTCGTAAGCTGTATGCAATAAATTTTGTTTTGTATGCACTCTGTACAAAAACAAATGACAATAAAGTTTGTCTAAGTCTCTAAGTCCATCAGCTCGGAGAGTTCTGCTGAAATTCCCTCCTTTCCCCAAACACATTCATATGGAGTTGTCCCAGATTGATAATGTGCAGAACTAGAGTTTTACATTATCAAGCTCACTGACAAGGTTAAACGAAGAGTGCTACACAAATATCAATCTGGCTTGCCAGGTTAGGAATGTAGTGGCAAACCTAAAAAGTCGTTTTATGTGTGCAGAAAAGTTATGTGTAAGACCATATGAATTTGCAAGTATATTTAGCAACAGAATGTATTGCAACAATTAAGAAGACATGCTAATGCAGATACTACAGTTAGTTCAATAGAGTTCAAAGTGACCAAGTAAAGTGACTAGTTTTGTATGTATGGGGTAGAGGGTTATTGGGTGTTAAGTAGTCTTATGACATGTGGAATGAAGCTGTCATAGAATCTGGTTGTTCTGTATCTAAAGTTGCTGAATCAGGGAACAGCAGAATACACAGTCCATGATGGGGTGGGAGGGGTCTTTTATGGTTATCTGATCCCAGATCAGGTAGTGTCTGTGAGCAGAGTCAATGGATGGAGGAAGCTCTGTCACAATGATTCTCTCCACTGTACTCACTACTCTCTCTACATAGTTCTAGTCTGAGGCATTACAGGCCCCAAACCAGACGCTCTCTACTGTCACTCTGTAGAAAGGAGGTGATAATAGGAGGAGAGAGTGGTATAACACACTCAGAGCCTCTTTGCTGTTGGCTCGGTAAACATGTCGATTATTGGGAAAAGGGATGTGGTTTGTGCTGCTACACCATGGGCAAAGTTGTTACAATTACAGGTCACTATTCAATGTTAACAGGTGGGGGCGGGGCTTACTACTTTGTGCAAAAGTAGTAAGCCCCCTTTTCTCTGAGTGGAACCAATTACCTCCTGTGTAATATAATCTCAATACAAATACAGCTGTTCTGTGACAGCCTCAGAGGTTGTGTGTGTGTGTGTGTGTGTGTGTGTGTGTGTGTGTGTGTGTGTGTGTGTGTGTGTGTGTGTGTGTGTGTGTGTGTGTGTGCGTTCTACCATGTTAGTGAGACCATCAAAGGTTTTTAACCTTTGGAGTGAGGACATTTTACAAAGTCAGGATGTGTTAGCCGCTCCTCGTGTAAGTGTGTCTGTGTGTCTGTTCGAATCAGACCTCTGCTCTTTGGCCCCTCTCTCTCTCTCTCTCTCTCTCTCTCATATATATATATATATATATATATATATATATATATATATATATATATATATATATATATATATATATACACAAACATACAGGGGTTGGACAATGAAACTGAAACACCTGGTTTTAGACCACAATAATTTATTAGTATGGTGTAGGGCCTCCTTTTGCGGCCAATACAGCATCAATTCGTCTTGGGAATGACATATACAAGTCCTGCACAGTGGTCAGAGGGATTTTAAGCCATTCTTCTTGCAGGATAGTGGCCAGGTCACGACGTGATGCTGGTGGAGGAAAATGTTTCCTGACTCGCTCCTCCAAAACACCCCAAAGTGGCTCAATAATATTTAGATCTGGTGACTGTGCAGGCCATGGGAGATGTTCAACTTCACTTTCATGTTCATCAAACCAATCTTTCACCAGTCTTGCTGTGTGTATTGGTGCATAAGGCCCGTTTACACTACACTTTTTTAACCGAGCCGAGACCAGTCCGAGCTCGGTAACCGAGATAACTCTTGTGTGTAAATGGTCAGCAGACTGAACCAGACCGCGCTAACGATAACCGGACCGCGCTAACTGCAGACCAGTTCATCAGTAGGTCTCGGACTGTTTTTTTTATCCCGGTTCCCTGAGAACGAGGAGCGCATGAGCAGACCGCGTCATGCCCTTACAGTCAGCTGACTGTCCGCGGGTTTCCCGGCGTGTCTGGCTGCACGTCCCGATTCACACTCCATTCAGACAAATTTCAGACATTCATAATAATACTAGCTTCCTTACCGTGCCACACGGTTTCCAGTGATGATTCTGCTTATGAACCTCAGCGTCTGTTGTTGTTTCCTGCGTCTGTAAATCCTTATTAGACGTTAATTTGTCTTATCCACGTCCCAAAAGCCGAATCTGTCTAACAATAACATCCTGAATGTGACGAGTGCCGCCATTTTGATTTGCTCGGTCCCGCCTTCAATCCCAGAGAGCGGTAGTAACGCAGATCGCCACTAGGAGGCGAGGAGCAACCAAGGAACCATAACCGAGATAACTCCTGTGTGTGTAAACGGCTGCATTTATCTCAGTTAACTGGACCAAGCTAGGACCGGTCTCGGCATGGCTCGGTTTTTAGGTGTAGTGTAAACGGGCCTATAGTCATCCTGATACACGGCACCTCCTTCAGGATACAATGTTTGAACCATTGGTTGCACATGGTCCTCCAGAATGGTTCGGTAGTCCTTGGCAGTGACGCACCCATGTAGCACAAGTATGGGGCCAAGGGAATGCCATGATATGGCAGCCCAAACCATCACTGATCCACCCCCATGCTTCACTCTGGGCATGCAACAGTCTGGGTGGTACGCTTCTTTGGGGCTTCTCCACACCGTAACTCTCCCGGATGTGGGGAAAACAGTAAAGGTGGAGTCATCAGAGAACAATACATGTTTCAAATTGTCCACAGCTCCTTGCACCATTGAAACCGACGTTTGGCATTGGCACGAGTGACCAAAGGTTTGGCTATAGCAGCCTGGCCGTGGATATTGACCCTGTGGAGCTCCTGACGGACAGTTTTGGTGGAAACAGGAGAGTTGAGGTGCACATTTAATTCTGCCGTGATTTGGGGAGCCGTGGTTTTATGTTTTTTTGGATACAATCCAGGTTAGCACCCGAACATCCCTTTAATCCTGTTGGATGTGGTTCGTCCTTCTTGGTGGTATGCTGACATTACTCTGGATACCGTGGCTCTTGATACATCACTAAGACTTGCTGTCTTGGGCACAGATGCGCCAGCAAGACGTGCACCAACAATTTGTCCTCTTTTGAACTCTGGTATGTCACCCATGATGTTGTGTGCATTGCAATATTTTGAGCAAAACAGTGCTCTTACCCTGCTAATTGGACCTTCACACTCTGCTCTTATTGGTTCAACGTGCAATTAATGATGATTGGCCACCAGGCTGGTCCAATTTAGCCATGAAACCTCCCACACTAAAATGAGAGGTGTTTCAGTTTCATCATCCAACCCCTGTGTGTATATATATACACACAGGGGTTGTGTGTGTATATATACACAACCCCTGTGTGTATATATATATATATATATATATATATATATATATATATATATATATATATATATATATAATTAACCCTGTTTTTATTAATTTATTTAATTGTATTTATTTATTTGTGTACATATACATATATATATATATACATATATATATATATATATATATATATATATATATATATATATATATATATATATATATTAGGGCTGGGCAAATTAACGCGTTAATTTCACATTAATTCATTAGACTATTAACGGCGATATTTATTTTATCGCACATTAACGCATGTTGCTCACATGCTTTCAGTCAGTGTCAGTCAGCATGCGCGCTGACTGCAGCGCGCTGTGTCACGGCAGCACTCTGGTGCTCCCCCTCCCCATCTCGTACATGGCTCAGCGGCGCCAGCCAATCAGCACGCAGGCTCAGCCTGGCCCGCCCACTCAGCTCTCACACAAACTCAACACACAAACAGCTGAGAGAGACCGCAGCAGCGGAAGTAGCACCATTTGGCTTTATTTTAATACCGTAAATGAAATCAAGCTGTCTGTTTTGTAAAAAGCCGGTTAATTTCAGTGGAAACACAACAAATTTATCTAAGCACGTGAAAAAACATGAGCAAGAAAACGTCGAGCCACAGAAACGGAGAGAGGAGACGAAACTTCTGTCATTGCCCCGACAGACCCATAGACGTCTCTGACTGAGGCGTTTCAGTCCTCCAGGGAACATCCAGGTAGATCATTGGTCATCTTCAGCAGCAGTTCATGTTAACTTTCAAAGTAGATATTATCTATCATATGTTACTGGAGCCCACACAGAAAGTGTAATTAAGACCTTGAAAGAACCCAGTACATATATTAAAAAGTGTTATTTAAGATAACATAACATTCGCTAATCCTTTTTTTATCCCAAGACGGGGAAATTTATAGGATTAAAGCAACAGGCAGGTGCACACAACACAGACAAAATTACATAAGGATTGAAATATATAAGAGGTGGATTAGCGAAAAAACACTGAACATAACATTATTGTTATTATTATTATTATTATTATTATTATTATTATTTAATTGTAATAATAAAATAAAAACCACAAAACCCAAAAGGTCAACAGTTTCATGTTACATCAAGCTTAGGGACTGGCTAATATAAAGCAGTTCAAAAAAGACCATATTTAGGCTGTGCAGCCAAAATATGGCCTTTTTTGGCTGCACAGTGCTTGCTGTTCTCTTATGAAGAAAAGATCAACTAGTGCACTAAATTCAATAGATGGGTTGAAAATATTTAGTATAAAATAAGATAAGTGCTACAAATGTTACAACACTTTTGTTCATATGGCAGCAGAACATTAAAATAAAAGTGCTCTTTACACTACTTTTGAATTAATTCTGGGAGTTTGCGCATACAATGCGATTAATCATGATTAATCGGGCAAATTATGCGATTAATCGCGATTAAAGATTTTAATCAGAGGGGGGGGCCAAAATTGACTCTGACCAGTGCGCGCGCTGCTTGCAGAAGCTGCTTGCAGAAGCTGCTTGCAGAAGCTGCTTGCAGAAGCTGCTTGCAGAAGCTGCTTGCAGAAGCTGCTTGCAGAAGCTGCTTGCAGAAGCTGCTTGCAGAAGCTGCTTGCAGAAGCTGCTTGCAGAAGCTGCTTGCAGAAGCTGCTTGCAGAAGCTGCTTGCAGAAGCTGCTTGCAGAAGCTGCTTGCAGAAGCTGCACCAAAGTCTCCCTCACGGCACTCTGCTGCTCCCCCTCCCCTCTCCTACATGGCTCAGCGGCACCAGCCAATCAGCACGCAGGCTCAGCCCGGCCCGCCCACTCTGCTCCCAACACAAACATCCGCGGTGCTGTTCAAATGATCAGACTCGGAGAAAGAGAGGGACTGCATGAGCGGAAAAAAACATGAACAGGGAAAGAAGCCCCATTTGGCAAAAATGTAATACCGTAAATGAAATCAGGCTGTATGGTTTGTAAAAAGCCGGTTAAATTCAGTGTTAACATAACAAATTTATATAAGCACGGGAAAAACTATGAGCAAGAAAACGTCGAGCAACAAACGGAGAGAGGAGACAAATCTTCTCTCATTGCCCCGACAGACCCACAGACTGACGTCACTGACTGAGGCGATTCAGTCCTCCAGAGAACATCCAGGTAGATCAGATTGGTCTTCAGCAGCAGTTCATGTTAACTTTCAAAGTAGATATTATCTATCATATGTTACTGGAGCCCATACATAAAATGTAATGAAGACCTTGAAAGAACCCAGTACATATATCCTATTAAAAAGTGTTATTTAAGATAAAATAACATTTACTAATCCTTTATTTTTCCCACGACAGGGAAATTTATAGGATTAAAGCAACAGGCAGGTGCACACAACACAGACAAAATTACATAAGGATTGAAAGATATAAGAGGTTGATTTGGAAAAAAACACTATGAACATAAGATTATTATTATTATTATTATTATTTAATTGTAATAGTAAAATAAAAATCACAAAACCCGGAAGGTCAACAGTTTCATGATACATCAAGCTTAGGGACTGGCTAATATACAGCAGGTCAAAAAAGGCCATATTTTGGCTGCAGTGCTGCTGTTTTCTGATGAAGAAAAGATTAACCAGTGCACTAAATTCAATAGAATGGTTTAAAATATCCAATATAAAATACAGAGATTTCCAGGGCATGAAGTACACAGTTAAGTTGACTTTTTTTAGTGTGTGTGTGTGTGCGTGTGCACGCGCGTGTGTGTGTGTTGGCGGCAGGTGTAGAGAGGGGGCCCCAAAAAGACTGCGTTGTCCCGGGCCCTAGCAAAGCTGTCAGCTGGCCTATATATATATATATATATATATATATATATATATATATATATATATATATATATATGTCCTTCTTTATTAAATGTCTATATTTACAATTAAGTTTAATATATATTAATAAATCATTGTTTTCACCAAACAAAGCAGTTCAATCTTTAAACCATATATCAACACTTTTTACAGGGAGAATTTCAAATTATATGGACACTACAATGGGAGAGTAAAGGAAGAACAAGAAGAGAAAAAAAAGAAAGAGAAGAGGTGAAAGAAAGAAGAGAAGATAAAAGGGAGAGAATGATAAAACGTTCTCCGTCTGCTCCATCACCTGGAAAGAGAGATGCAAAAAGAACAGGACAACCAGCAGACATAAAGCAACAGATACAATCGAATAACACCTAGATGCCATTGCTAAATCATATGTACTATTATTTAAGCTGGCATGTGTAAAGTGAAACCTGAAACAAGAAAGTGAAAGAACATAAATAAATAAATAAATTACAGGCTTTCTGTATATAAGTGAACAGTTAATACCTGGAAACCTGCACCTGTGGGATTTTGTGAGAGTGCACTAGTTTAGGTGAAAATTATCCAGAAGGAAATAGCTCGATAGTGGTTGTGGAGAACCAAAGGCCCGCCTTCCCCGAGAACAGAGGCAGGGGTCAGGGGACCCATAACCCCGGACTCCCAAAGGGGACCCCAAAGCAGAGCGCCCAGAAGGGGCCAACACAGGATATCTGCAAGAGACTTGAGATGTTCTTGGGAGAGGGAGTGGACCGGACCCATACCTGGAAGAAAAAAAAACCCTTTCACACCATCCCTCCCTAGTGCCCCACTCACCACACACAGATTTACAAAAAAAAAAAAAAAGGACGCTGTACACACATTCCCACATAACACTCGCATCCAACACTCACAAGAGGGGGGTCACCCCAATTCAACTATATGACAGCCTGTACCCGAGCCCCGGACCAGACGCCCCCAGGACCAGGCCCCCCAAAGAGGGGGCTCACACAACATAAGCCCCCCCCCCAGACGTCTTCCCCCCCACCCCCCATACCATGGCCTACATGAATGTGCGTTGTGAAAATGTTTGAAGTGAAAGTGTCTAAAATGCATGATAAAATTGGGGAGAGGGACGTCACCAGAAGGTGGCAACCTCCAGTAACGCCCCCTCCCCAAGGACCTACATGTGTGGCGGCGTGATGGAGCAGGCAGAGGGAGGAGTCCGGAGATGGGGAGCAAAGGACTGGGGAGCCATCCCAGGGAGCCAGCTCCCCTACTGACTCCAATAGGCACCCCCGCTCCCTGAAAGCCCCACCCAGAGAAGGGGGCCTCACCAGCGGCACCACCATAGCCCGGGGGCCAGGGAGAGGCTGCAGGGCCCGGCAGCCAACCACCAACCAGGACCAACACATCCAACCCCCAGCCCACCCACCAAGCCTGCTGGCTTTACCCCCCCCCCCCCAAAAAAAAAATTTAATTAACAAGGGGGGACCCTGGCCAGCCAGCCCGCACGAGCCATCCCAAACCCCACCCCCCAAGCGAAACCCGCACCGGGAGACGACACGGACCAGGACCGGGACAGGGGGCTGGACACAAGCCCACCAGAACGTCCATTTCAACCCCCCGCCGCCCCGTAGATTTAATCCCTCCCCATCACTAACATTCAAACAACTCACCATACATTCGACAGTAGATATCCAGGCTGGGTAAGTCCCTACTCCCCCTCCTTCCCCTCCCCCCACTAGCAGAGTGCCGATCCAATGAAGGGGAATGAATTAAGAGAAAACTAATTAATAATAAGAATTGAATTCAATGACAGTAACACTATCAATTAATTAGGTAGCCAAATACTTCTTGTTGATATTGATAGCTTTCTTATTGTTGTATTTATCAAAATAACGGAAAAAGTTAAAATAAAATTTTTTCTCAACCCAAACAGGTGATATTAAGACAATAGTTGAATAGGTTGTGATGATCTCGGCATTGGCACTGATCTGTCCCACCAGTACACCTGCTCATCTCCACCGTGTCTGCAATTAGTCCTCATTGGTTTCATCTGTTTTCACCTCCTTATAATCCCTGTGCAGATCAGATGCCAGTGCCAGATTGTCTCAAGCAAATCGTATGAGCATTCCAGCGTTCTCGTCCCTGTCTGCCTGTTTCCTGACCCCTGTGTTTCTTCTGAGCCTACCCGTGAACGAACTTGGACTGGACCCGGACTTTCCCTGTTGGACCTCCCTTCTGTACCGCCGCCGGATAATTGCCCTCTGTGTACTGGACCTGGACTCCCCCGGATTACGCCTCTGGAAAAGCCCCTGTCGGATCCCTGCCTGTTCGCCCGCTACCCTCCACTCCCGGATCAGTTCGCTTGGGTTTCTGCCGGCTCTCCGGACCCAGCTACCCCAACTTCAGGTTAGTGGATAAGTCCTTCACATTGCTACCGTGAACCGACCACTGTTCACTAACCTGTTGTCTCTGCCTCAGGGGTTAACCACACTAAGCGCGAGCTACTGCGCGTGGAGAGGGCGAGTCCACTTCCTGCTTGTAAATAAAAACATTGAAAACGCCACTGACCTGTGTCGGCTGAAATCAGAGTCCTGCTCCCGCATATTACATAGGTGATTTGAGCACTGGCTTCTTTTAACAGCAAACTCTGCACACATATAGAATAAAGGAGTGACAACTTGTCGACAAGTTCAATAATTTATTAACAGAAATAAATTAACATCTAGAGAACATCTTTATAGAATGCTGTTTATCTGAATAAACACTGTATTTCAATCAACAAATGCTCTCTGCTAGGCCAGTGAAACTTAACTAAACTATTAAGCAAAAGTGACATTAAAGAGACTAAGTACTATGTACACACAAAATAAACAAATGAACAAATAAAATATTTGAAAGCCATCATCAGAATGATTAATTGAATCCTGGTTCACTGCAGATCTACGTTAGAGAAAGTACATCTTAATGAGTATGGAATGAGAACAACTTAGCTTGTCTAATTTAGAACATTTGGTGTGTTCAACCCATTCACAATGCCAATTTGAGTTATATATTATTTTATTTTTATTTGAGGAAATGACATTTAAAAAATTATTTGCTCAGTAAAAATCAATAACCTTTAAGACACTTGATTTTTATTAGTGTGATTATTTCTCCCGGAAATGATTAAGACTCAAATTGGTGAGTTAGGATTAACCCAAAAAGCTAATAACGATTGACAGGAAGTATCGTGTCAGGGCACTTCCTGTGGCCAATGTTTACATTAGCTTGGGTTTTATCCCAACATAACACAAACACCATTAAATCAACATTAATGATATTGATGTAGTAATAATGCTCCTAGTACCATCGAATAATGGTGGAGCTAAACAAAAACAAGGTATATGTTAAAAACGAACCGTAGTCACTTTTACTCGGTGGTAGCACTAAAGTTACTTGGAAGGCTAACAGCTCTATTCTAGCGGACATTTGCCGCTAATTAAAAAATACTTTTAAGCTCTATTTGATCGCAATGAGCAGACCGGAAAACACAAACATTAATATCCCATTGATGCATAAAACGCCTATGGAAAAACTGTTATAACCGTAAAACACACACAAACCACATCAGCGAAGCTTTGTTTTAAGAATGTTAGCGGGGCGAGTATGTTAGCTCAGTCAAGCTTTAAAAACACAGTGAAAACACATTAAGTAAACCAGTTTAAATGATTAGTCCCCTAGGACTCTCCCTATAATTTCTCTACTCAACCTATGTCTTTTCTGGTTATGGCGATGGGGCGTCTGGTTGCAGTGAATTACTCGAGGATGAAACTGGTTCTTCGGCACGGGGCGAGAAGCCGGCTGGCTCAGGGGGACAAGGTCTTGATTTGTGAACCGGGCCCCGGCCGTCTGCGCTTGGGCTATGAACATGGGGACCTCCGATCTCCCTCTCTGGCATAGCTGCTTCTTGTGAGGGCCTGCACTCGACCTTAAAGGGGGGTGGGTCACAATGTGGCCTTCTCAGCACTCTGGAAGGCCTGCACGGTTTTAAGGGTGAACTCAGATGAGCTTTTCTCCTGCAAAAGCTAAGGAAAAGGTTATGAGCAGCCTGCTTCCACGAGAGTCGGCTAGTTAGGTCCCGATTTGTAACAGCAGGCTGTATTTAGCTGCAATTCTGGACTGCGCCCATATTTGCTGATCTCTCCAATGTGGATGCTTTCACAGTCCACGGACAAAGACGTTGTGAGAAGGGGGGCTCAGCTTTGTTGCAGTGTTGCTACCCCATGCTGTGATGGGCCTGGGGGCCTGTAAAAGTCTCACATTTTAGTGGCTTTAACTCAAAGTCTGATTTTTCCTCGTGGCTTGATTGCTCAGCACGGGCATAGTGAGAACATGCAAACTACATGCAAAAAGACCCTGAGCCGGGGTTTAACCCAGAATGTTTTTGCTGCAAGAAAACAAATAAATATAATTTATAGCTTTCCTTGACTGTTAAACTGAAGAAATTATTACATATATCCACATGATTGCTCTAAAAGTCCACCTTTTGCTGTGAAAATGAAATAGCTAAACCTTTAAACTTTTTAAAACTTCCACAGAGACAGAAAACAATGTAAAATGTAGCTTCCATGCAGATTCAATTTTTCTTTTAATGTGGTTTTGTCACATATTTGGCAAACCTTCAAACTTCTTGTAGCCTTCAGATTAGTTCAAGATCAGTACATAGAGAGCTTCATGGAATGGGTTTCCATGGCCGATCAGCGACTCTTTCAACTCTATCAAGATACAAAACACACTTTAAATTTACTTTACCTCGTATACATTATCTCACCTTGTAGTACCTTAAAACATTTTCTTCAAAAACTGCAGTGATTAATCTTTGCTTTCCAAAGAGAACAATTAGGCTTGAACAAACTGATGCAGGCAAACAGAATGCGAAGAGATCCTCAAACGTTTGTGTTTGTGTAGAATGGAGTCACATTATCATGGATGAATGTGGTGCAATGATTTTTTTCTTTGTGTGTGTGTGTGTGTGTGTGTGTGTGTGTGTGTGTGTGTGTGTGTGTGTGTGTGTGTGTGTGTGTGTGTGTGTGTGTGTGTGTGTGTCTGTCTGTGTCTGTCTCTGCGTGCGTGGTTCGGGCCACCTGCTGTGTGTATGCCTGTTCAGCTGCTCCCCTACTGAGTCTCCAGCTAAATAATACTTCATTAAATGGCAATAAATACTTCTAAAAATCACTCAAACTCCCAAAGAGAAAGAAACTTAATTAAAATACCAATAAGCAATTAACTTAATTTCATCAGCCAACAGCCAAGCAGGAAAAATAACAGGCAGGAGCCAACTGCTTTCAAAAACACCCAATCAAACATAGTCAAAAGAATGTGTGTTAATGTTATTTATGTTTGTGCAACATCCCACTGAAAGCCAGTGAGTGTGTGTTTGTCTCTTTCTCCATCTGTGTGTGTGTGTGCAATTAAAATGGTAATAACCCGGGCCATGCTCTGGAAGTTAGTCTCCCTGCAGCAAGATGAGATCCGCCTCACTCTTCCTGCACTCTTTCCATGTTCTTCCCACAGCTGGACCTTTGTATGTCTCCAATGCCTGTTCTGCCTTGTTTTTTGTGAGCATTTTAGCGTTTCTGACATGCTAATCCCATCTGAACAATTGAGTGCCACGGAGGAAGTGAAACACAAATACACAAAATGTGAGTACAGATAGTGAATGGATATGTAATAAATAAAACCTTGCATACATTTTCATTTAATTCAAAGTAGAACCTTGGACTCAAACAGATTTTTGGAAGATGTATTACAATGTGATGTATCTTAAATAATGTGTAAGAAAGATTACCAACAGAGACTTTTATATATAGTGTGGCACAGTCAAATCTTTTACCAATAGTTTGAGAAAATATAACAAGTGAATTACTGAAACATTCCTGCAAAACTGATAAAAGAAATGAGACAGAACTCATGAGAGAGGTTTCGAAGAGCAATACACTAATACTGAAGGAGTTGTAGGATTTTCAGCATGTGGTTCTGCATGTGTTCTGCATGTGACAGCAACTGCTATGTTCATCATATATATGCAAAATGAAGTAGGGCTGAAAAACAGACTTATATTCCAAGGAAAGCATTCAGATGCAACCTTTGAGTCACAGTTCCTTAAGGTGTGTAAAAGGTACCACAGTGAAAGGTAGTGGTATGTTTACAAGCCAAGGTATGGTATGTTGATAGACTTCTGCCAAAGAACACTGAATGCTGAAATTTAACTTTAAAATTGCTTAAATAGATTATTCGTTTTAAGATGTACACACTTGTGCCACCAGGTTATTGCACTTTATTATTTTAATTATTTTTTATTATTAAAGCAAAGCACAGAGGAAAAATACAATGAAGTGACAAATTTCATATTTCTCTGTTTTCCCCCAAACATTCAGGTCAACATTATAATTCTTCTTGTAAACAAATCCCCTCCCCAACCAACAAACAGAACTCTTAGTTTGAAGATAAGAATCTAAGAGAAGATAAATTATAAATAAATAAATTGCTGTGTTATATCAATGTATCTGAAAAAAACTTTCTAAATGTATGTAAAACGTAAAATCACTCAGACATTGCTCCACGAGAATTATTGGAGAGAAAATTCAATTCAATTCAATTTTATTTGTATAGTGCCAATTCACAACACATGTCATCTCAAGGCACTTTACAAAGTCATATTTAATCATATCATACAGATTGGTCAAAAAGTTTCCTATCTGAGGACACCCAGCAAATTGCATTGAGTCTTGACAAGCAATATTCACTCCTCATGAAAGAGCGTAGAGCCACAGTGGACAGTCGTCTGCATTGTCGATGGCTTTGCAGCACCGGGGAAAGACTCTAAAACAGGCCAAGTTTCTCAAAATATTGGATAAGAGATCTCCAGTGAGTGCAGAACCTATCAGAGCACCCTCTAAGAGTGAATTTAATTTTCTCGAGTATAAGGAGAAACAGGACGTCACACAACCATGCTTTGGAGGTTGTGAAGATTTCCATACAAGAAGAATCTTCCTACGGGCAATTGAAGAGATAAAAGCAATAACATTGTCCTGAATTGCTGAAATGACAAGGCTGTCAGAAGACCTACCAAAAATGTGGGGATGGATTGACAGTTATACCAAGGATGTCAGAAATAGACTTAATAAAGGACTACCAATAATTATCTAATTTTGAACACAACCAAAACATGTGGGTCAGGTTACAAGGACTCTAAGAGCCTCTAATGCAGGTTTCATCGGTTGATTCTGGAAACATCTTGAAAAGTTTGTGGTTGTTGTAGTGCAGACGGTGAAGCATTTTAAACTGTATGAGACACAGCCTTGCACAATGAGAAGAATAATAAAGTCTTCTTGGCCTTTTCCCAGAAATTGTCAGAGAAGTTTGCTTCCAATTCAATTCCCCATTTTTAATCTCGTTTACCACAGATTCATTGGTTGTGGGCAGGAAGTTGTAAACAAAGGAGACCTGACCTTTGGGCAACAATATTGCCTTGAGTGCTAGACAGGGGCGGATTTAGGAAATTTGGGGCCCAAGGCAAAGAAAGGCATGGGGCCCTCTGAATTATGATGACAACAGATAAAACAGACCCATTATATACAGATACAACATTTTTAATAGAATAGATATACATTATTTTTTCTACCTTTTGTCCCTCTCTTATCCCTTTTCTTGTTTTCCTCTATGTTTTCTTTTGTCCCTTTTTCTAGTAGACAAGCCATGATCTGCTTATCTGTTCTCCATTTTTCATTTGAATGAAATAATAGCTGGAAGTAAATCTGCGCCCGTCTCCATTTCTTGGCAAGATCCTGTTCTTCCCCTGCAGCGGTCCTCTCAGTACTATTGAGCAGCGTGCACGATCAGACAGCTGATTGGCCAGAGCTGAGTCATCTTCAGGAAGTAAACTGTGCTGACTGCTTACCAGCAGAGTGGATGATGCTGGACTATCTCAGTCTGGTGGAACAACATCATTAGAAAAGCCTGGCTGGATAATCGGGGCCCCCAGGAACTTGGGCAACTGCCTAGTTTCGCCTAATGGTAAATCCGCCCCTGGTGCTAGGTGTATGCCACTGAGGCTTGGAGCTTGAGGTAATGCCGGTGAGTGGGTTCAAACAAAATCGTGATGTTGAAAATATCAGAGCTAGTCGGAGCCATTTAAAGTGAATGCAGAAGGTAGCTGGTCAAAACTGGCAAAAACGTCATTAATGTATAAATCACCCAAACAGTGAAGTCCATTACTCTCCAATGATGTAAATGGGTCAGTCATAGCTGGTATAAAGATATGGTTGTCACAGATAGCCGTTGCTTTAGGGAGAGAAAGACATCCAAAATGTCTTCTAATTTTCAACAATATTTTAAGTGTATATATATTACGACAGGATACATGTGAACCTAGAAGATGAAAGGCAGGATATCACACACTAGAGATGAAGAAGAGGAGTCAGCCTCTAATCGGCCCCACCTGTACTGAGGTGAGATGAACCAATGTATTATGAAGATTAGCCACCCAATAGTAGCTGATAAAATATGGAACTCCAAGCCCGCCTGCCCGCCGACCCGTTCCTCTGGAACAAAGTATTTTCTGAATGAAAGAAAAGACAATTTTACAAATAAATTTAAAAAAGAGAAGAAATATGGGGAGGCACTAGTTTTGTTTACATGCACAAAATTTCACAATCAAATTAAAATGTATTCAGATTAAATAATCGGATTGTATCATTTATATGGGCACAGAATCAAGTAATCCAATCATTATGTGCGTGTATATGCACCTGTCTTTATTCCGAATACAGCCACTCTGACTTGCGTGGTTATCAAATTCCCCTAAAATATCACAGAAGCACTTCCATCTTTAACAACAAAATATAGTAAACAAAGCAGTATTATTTTGACAAAGCAGTTTGTTTGTCTTCCGAGTGCCCAGGATGGACTTGTATGAGGTTTTAATTACAGTTCAAATCATACTGAGTAAGCAACAATTTTGAGCTCTTTTATTTTTTCAAATAGAAAGGCTCATCCGGAGCCCGGAGTTTTGCTTCTGATGTATTTCCACCACTCACCAATGTGGAAACACATCCTGTTTACATTGGGCACACATACGCACTCAGGATTAATTTGCCATATTCGGATTAATTTGAGTCTGACAAGTTAATCCGAATATGATCAAATTATCAATCAGCATAAAGCTTTCCTCTCGTTCAGATTTCATTCCAATTGATCTTAATCCGATCATCATATTCCAATTGGCTTGTTTACATGACACATTTTTATTCCGATCGGTCCTCTATTCCGATTACTTTTGCCCATATAAAGGTAGCTATTGAAACAAATATAGGTATCTGGGTAGCACATTCATTTTGACAGCCTGTATCCTTCCTGCTAAAGATAGTGACAGACAAGAGTGTGCATAGTATGCGTGATTATAACTCCTAGGTATTTTACTGCTTTGTTATATATGTTAAATACCGTATTTTTCGGACTATAAGGTGCACCGTGAATTTACGTGTCTATGTGTGTCTTTGTCCACATATTAAGATGCACCGGATTATAAGGCGCATTACATATTTCTCCCAAGTGTGTAATATCACTCCGCCCCTCCGGTAGGGTGACCAGATGTCCCCGATTTCGGGGGACAGACCCATTTTGGATGACAGCAATAACTGTCCCTGCAAATGTCCCCGATTTCAGTGTATCATGATGGAGTAAAAAAAGTTTAGTGCAACAAAAGGTATTTATGCGGTCCTGCTGCCTCCCGACGTATAGAGCTTTGCTGATTGAGTTAGGGTGGGTTTGGGTTAGACGCTGTAAAGTACACAGCTGCGTGATTCTGCAGAAAGAAGAACTTTCGTCATGGGTAAGTGATTAAAGAAAGACAAATTACCAGTAATATATGAGTAAGGTGTCGTGTAGCGTTATGCTTCTGGTGTACATTTATTGACTGATTAAAATGAAATGCTAACCTAAGCGTAGAATGTGCGTTTTCTGCTTTGCTGCGCTTTGCAACATGCCTGGGGTGTTTCCTCTTTAAACACCGCTCTCTCCTGAGAGGGAGAGCTAGTAGTTGGACTACACTTCCCTGTTTCTAATATAAGGCCAATATAAACTTAACTTTAATATTGAATTAACTTAATTGATTTATTGCTTCTTGCGCAGACTCGGGGCGTGGGCTGTCTTAAATGAATGCACTTCTAGTTTCGACATTACTGTCAGGCAGTCTTGTAGACCGCTCAGGGGTCTGATCAGGTAGTGACACAGTGTATCGTAATGCTCTGACTAGCCATTGAGCAGAGCGGATTTTTGAGTGCATTATACCACATAAAATTGGTCAGTAAGCACAACTTTAATCATATATAAGATGCACCGAATTATAAGGCGCACCATACATTTTTAAGAAAATTTAAAGATTTTAAGTATGCCTTATAAAAATATGGTAGTATGGATGACTGAAATTTTTGCATCTGATTGATTAATTGGAAGATTTTTGCTTTTTGAAATATTTACCTTATATCCTGCAATAATGCCAAAACTGTTCAGAAGTGAACGAATATGTGGAATACTTGTCAGGGGGTCACACACATACAAAAGCAGTTCATCAGTGCAAAATGTTCATCCTCCCCCTTCTGATACCTCCAAACCCAAATAACAAAGGGTGCAGTGAACATCCCTGCTTAGTACCATGGAAAAAAGGAAACAGATTTTAACACTGTGAGTTTGTGCTCTCAGATACATAAGGGGAAGAGTAGAGTAGTTTAAACTGGTACTAAAAATGAACCACCTTAAAGTAAAAAAAGAGATAAGTCCACTGTACCCTGTTGAAGGCTTTCTCTGCACCAATAGATATTAC
The DNA here is from genome assembly GCF_011125445.2 of Fundulus heteroclitus. Classification (NCBI taxonomy): domain Eukaryota; kingdom Metazoa; phylum Chordata; class Actinopteri; order Cyprinodontiformes; family Fundulidae; genus Fundulus; species Fundulus heteroclitus. Next base: position 87,732 of record NW_023396722.1, on the reverse strand, counting down.
AGCTTCAGGTTCAATAGGTGATGGGGTATGAATGATGCTCAGAAGCATTCCCTTTATAAATCCTGCTGTGGGCATAATGTTCTCCAAACGACGATCAAGAACGGGCGTGCTGGTGACACAGAGGGAAACGCAACCCATGTACTTAGTCCTCAACGTGGTTAGCCCAGGTTCGACAACGACCCACGGTCCTTTGGCACATGTCTCTCCCCCTCTTCCAGTCAGCCTACTGTGTTACAAAGCGAGCCACTAGAGCTGCGAAAAATCTCCCAAAATATTTATTTAACATCGACAGAGAGTACTGAAATTGTGCGATAGGATGCACAGCTTGGTGTTTTGTCGGTCAACAACCCCATGGAGATAAAGGACCTCAGATTTGAGGTGTTCAAACTTGACAGGGTCTATTTTTGTGTCAGACATCCTGTCAGCGAGAAGGCTGAACACAAGAACACTGAGATAGCAGTGATCGGTTGTAGCGTGCCGATTAAATTGAACGACAGCAAGAACTTGCTGTGCGTAATTAGAGGTGCGCAGATTGATCTAGTAACACCCTAGACACAGACATGAACTAGAAGAGAAGTGTTACCTGAAGAGATGAGACCGGACAGGGCGGCCGAGAGAAGAAAGGATGACTGGTACTCACGGTGCCAAAGGGAATATGACTGACATGTAGGAAGAACCAGAGCTCGTGGCATCAAGGAACGATCTCTGAGTGACACACAGGTAGGTGGAGCCTTTATTTAAGACCGATCCCCGTGGTCACCTGACCACAACCTGACACCGGTGATCAGAATTTTTAAAATGTGTCTCCTGAAGGAACACTATAATAAGCATTGAGATTCTTAATATGTGTCATGATTTTAGTTCGCTTCACTGCAGTATTTTACCCACCAGCATTCAAAGAGATAATCTTCACCACTTGTTTGCCAGCTGCTCAGTGTGTATGCTTAATTGGTTCCACGCTGTGAATTTAGCACTATATGTAATGATCTCTGCAGGTGAACCCGATATTCAACCACACAGAGTAAGTATGATGAATCGTGGCAGATCAGTCTTAGCTGGAGGGGAAGGCAGGCAGAGACGAGCAGGAGACCAGAACAGGCGGTGCCGGCCAGGAAACCACCCGAACCAGCAGAGCAAGCGGCATGAACTCACTGAGAAACAGGTATGGCTGCAGACGCAGACACAGGCAACTTAGCTTGGCTTGGTTTGGCTGAGCACACATAAGTGGTAGAGCAAGGACACATCAAACTAGCCGAGAAGTGGTGGCCATTGGATAATGCCTGGTGGCTGAGAAGTGACAGGCTAAATGAGAAAAGTCAAGATAAGTGCAAAAGCAAAATAAACAAAAACACTAATCATGACACCATATATAATAGGATAAGTCATTCAAATTCAATTAGTAGCTATAACAAATATGATTCAAATGATAGTGATGCTAGAGCTATAGTCTCGTAACGATTTATACTACTAATGCCTTTATTAATTAGCTGTTATGAACTCGGTTGTGCTGGAACACAATGATCTGATCGCGTTCTAACCGATCAGATTTATCCAGCAACGGTGATAACTCAACTTAAAACTGCAATTAGAGTTTAAACCGTTACCCTTTTTTTTTTTTATCACCAATCCAATGAAAATGTCTCTATGTTAATATTGGATGTTAACTCAAAAGGAGGTAATTCTGAATAACCATGCAACTGTGAATTGGAATGAACACAAACAATTACTATTCCACAGTTGTTGTTTTATTGATCCAAAGGCAATTCGCTGTTACAGTAATTCTCTGATTCAACAACATTGGAATTCTACTCGCTACTAAGCTAAACATGCAAAATATATGTGGAAATAAAAGTCAAAAATGGATTAAAATGAGAGGTAGTGTCATGGTTTTCAGATGACGAACCCACATGCAGATACGATCGGGACGCAAAGCACAGTTTTAAGATGTGTTGTGCAATTATACACTGTTAAAAGTTATTTAATGTTTCATAAATAACTCTCTGTCTGTTAAGTATTGTCTGGTGATGATCAGCTCTTAAGCTGATATCAAGACAACGGTTGAAAGGGATGAATTCGAGCACTAGCGATCTTTTAACAGCAAAACCTGCACACACATAGAATAAAGGAGTGACAGCTTCTTTTCAAGTTCAAGAATTTAATAACAGAAATAAAATGAACATCCAGAGAACATCACTATGTAATGCTGTTTACCTGAATTAACACAATATTTCGATTAATAAATCCTCTCTACTAGGCTAGTGAAACTTAACTAAACTACTAAGCAAAATGAAGATAAAAAGAAGCTAAGCTAAGGAACTATTTACATGCAAAAACAAACAAAAGACAAACAAAAGTGGTTGATCATAATCAGAATACTTCAGTGAATCCTGGTTCACTGCAGATCTGATTAACAAAAACATGGAATGGAGTTAAAACATTTGCCATGTATTTCAATCCATTCACAATGCAAAGCCCAAGTCGAGCAAAACATTATTTGTTGAAATAATATTCTTCTGAGGACCATTTTGTCCTGTAAAATCATTTAAACTCTTACGACCGAGTTTGTTAATGCGATTCTCCCTCCGGGCGCATGGGGTCGCTGCGGCAACTCGGTGGCTAAGAGGTTACAACATAATGTTGCCGAAATTGCCTTGAAAACCAGCATTAATATACCATATTGATGCGGGAATAAGGCTTATAACACCATCGGAGGATGGCAGAGCAGACAGGTTACGCTTTAAAACGGACTCCTTTTTAGGGGTCCGAAACCGGATGTTAGCAAGGGTGATATCCTGTTAGCTTGCGCGACCTACCGGTTAGCCCTTTTGTTCTAAACACCACGGTTTAGAAACATTTCCCAATAAACCTTTTACTTCACCCTCAGCCCGCTGCCCAAACCTCTGTCCTTTGTTTCGTGTCAGTTCGGTCCAGTTTTGGCCATTCACGGGGAAGCGTTGAAGGAGGGAAGTTGTTGGCTAGCGCTAGCGGGCTAGCGCTCGGTTCTTGGAAGGCTAGCGTTAGCCTTGCAGCAACATGTAGCTAACTGCGTGGTTGGGTCGGAGGCCTGGTGTGAGCACGTTCTCTTAACCGGCTGCAGTTCGATGAGCAGGGGTTTTCCTCAGCATCCAGCCTTCAGCTCCATTGGTGTTCACTTCCCTGTACAGGCTGAGGAAAAATACACAGAGCTGTTTCAGATGCAGGATTTTTTCCCTGCATCTGATTGTGAAGTTAGGACTGCAACTTAGCTCTGTATTTGCCCGGACATGTTGTTTGTCCGGATTCAGGCAGGTCCTCTGCTGAAGCAGGCAGTCGAATCTAGCAGACCCTGGATCAAGTGTTGTTGGCCCAGGCAATCTTTCAGATGTTCCAGCAGATGAGGCCATATGGCCCCATGGTTCAGGCCCTCTCCCTTGTCCTGGAGAGGTGGTCTGTAGAAGAGTGCTGAAGTGATCTGGGCTCTTTGTCTGTGCTGTGTCTTATCTGTTAGGAGGGCTCACAGCTGACCTCCTGCTGGGAGAAAGGGCTGTCCAAGCCCTGAGAGTCTCGTGTTACGGGCAGAGTGGAATTCCTTTGTGACCCTTCCACTGTTCAGAATTCATTCTGAGATCAATTATTTTGATGATCCTGGCGGTAATATCACAACAGATGTTTATTTAGGAAAAAGGCAGATATAAAGGACGGGACTACGGGCATCTCGGCAGGGTCAGAACGTCACGGCTGGAGAGACTGCAAAGAGAAGAAGAGTAACTGACTTTGGAAGGTGAACCAGGAGAACTACTAGAAACTGCGCTGCTTACCATAAAGCTGGGCGGACCTAACCTGGGAGAAGTAGCGCCGAGGGAACTCTGTGTGGAGTTTGGCGGCTAGTGGCTGAGGGCGGCAGATGTAACTGGTGAGGGATCCAGAGCGAGCCTCCTCGGAAGTGGGTGACAGATGGATTCACCAGAGTGAGGGAAGAACCAGTAGAATCCGGGAGGGGGAATCTCAGGCCCCGCTGGGTAACATCCAGGGAGTATGAGGAGTGAGCCAGAGCAAAATCTGAGCGAGAGAATTCTGAAGATCTGGTTCTTTGGACAAGACGTCAAGACAGGTGAGTGCATCCAAGCACCAAAACTGTGACAAAAACAGGGAGATCCAAAATTAGTCAAAGTTCAAAGACAAAAAAACTCACAAGCATGTTTCCAGCAGTTGGGTCATAGGCCACGTCGTACCACGACTGGTTAAGGCTCTGGCGTCTTCCATCTGTCAGCGCTCTGCTTAAGAAGCCAGAGGAAGCCGCCTGCAACAAGCCGCAGGTGTGGGCCACGCCCCCTCAGCCAACTAGACACACCTGAGGAGTAGAATTAGAGCAGGACAACACAGAGAACCCTGACAGGTAGGAAATCTTAGTTCAACTCACTGTTGTTTAAACACCACATTCAAGACGTCGGCATTGGACGTCGCAGCATTGAAACCACTTTGAGAATCCAGACGGACGCCTCGATGTTTTCACAACAGCTAACTATAGTTCAGCTAGGCGACACCCTCCAAAGATGGAGACAATGTTGACGTAGGACCTACAACCTTGTGTGATGCGTGAGGGGAATATGGAAGAAAAACAGTCTAATTGGAGTCTGCCTTTTTTTAAACACTGAAATTTAAACACTGAATTTTTTTAACACAGAATTTCAAACAATTAATTTTTTTAGACATTGAATTCCTTACACTGAATTTTAATCTGGTAAAAATTCGCCAGCAAAAAATTCACCAGCAAAAATTCACCTGCAAATTTTTTGACCTTTTGATGAACTCAGGCCAAAGCAATCTGCGCTCGATAGAGTCGAGCGACTTCTATCCAATGAAATCGGCTGCTAGCACACCGTCACTTAAGCGCACTCGTTCTAATTCCACCAGTGCGTCTTCTTCATCCACTTTGTCTCCCGACAGGAACTTCAGTGACATCTTAGAATCCATCGACAAGAAGCTTACCAGCCTTGACGCACGTCTCGCCTTGGTAGAGGTTCTACACAAGGAGTTTCAGTCTCTAAGGGAGTCGGTGGAGTTTAGCCAAACCCAGCTAACAGCTATGGCCGCGGAGAACGACGCGCTGAGGGGGAAGGTTACGGAGCTGACCGAAGGGATTATCCAGCTTTCCGGCGAAAATAAGAAAATGAAGGAATCCATTCTGGACATACAGTCGCGAGGTATGAGAGATAATCTCGTCTTTGCAGGCATTCAGGAGCAGCAGGGAGAGATAGCAGAAGAAACGGTCCGGAACTTTCTCCAGCAGAAGCTAAAAATCCCGGCGGATCAGGTAAAAAACATCACTTTTCATCGAGTCCACCGGCTCGGAGGTAAGAAACCCGACAAAACCCGTCCTCGCCCGATCATAGCTAAATTTGAGCATTATAAACAAAAAGAATTTGTTAGAAGTTGCGGCAGGGAACTGAGAGGGACAGACTTTAGTGTTAATGATCAGTTTCCTAAGGAAATCCTAGATCGCAGGCGAGTGCTGTTCCCAATCAGGAAGAAATACATGATGGACGGCGTTAAAGCCACCATATCGGTTGACAGACTTTATATTAATGGACAGTTGTTCAGGGATCAGAAGATCACCCCTTGGCTTTATTAGTTACACCACAGGTGGACTTAAAGCATGTTTCAATGACTTAAAATAAATAAATAAAATAAATAAATAAATAAGACGCACAGATCGGTACACGGTGATAAATTAAATACACGCACAGCTCAAGAGCACGTTGGTATGGTTGGTGTTCACGGTTGGTGTTCACGGTTGGGTACAGAAGGCACGGGCTATGGTTTATCCCTTTTCACACTCTCTTACTCTTTGCACTTTTTAATTTTTTTGTGTATTTCTATCTTATTTGTCTGCTTCTTTCCTGATCATCAGTCAATCACAAGCACATCATAAGATGCTACCTGGGTCTATGTATGACTATTTTCTCAAGGGCATGCACCTTCTAACTTCTCACTCACATCTATGGCGAATGTAAAGTTTGTGACATGGAATGTGCATGGGGCTGGCACCAGAGAGAAAAAAATGAAGATCATTAACCAGCTTACTAGATTAAAGGCAGATGTTGTCTTATTGCAAGAAACCCACAAATCAGCTACAAATGCAAGTGAGCTTAATTCACCTGAGTTTCCTAATGTGTTTGCGGCCTGCTATAACTCTAGACAGAGAGGTGTAGCAATCTTAATCCACAAAAACGTTAGTTTTAAAATATTAGATAAAACTATAGATCCTGAAGGTAGATACATAATAATTAAAATAGCTATCCATAACCAGAAGCTATGTATTGTCAGTATATATGGTCCAAATGTTGATGACCCCTCTTTTTTCCACCAATTCTTCCTTGCACTTTCAAAACACGGGGATTGTTCACTAATTATAGGAGGTGACTTCAACTTTGGTTTAAATAACGATATAGACAGGTTGAATAAAACAGGGACTCAGCGTAGTTGGCAGTCAGTAAGTGTAGTAAAACAATACATGAGTGATTTTGGTCTTTGCGATGCATGGCGTTCTCTTCATCCTAATAGTAAAGAATACACTTTTTTCTCAAATGTTCACCATTCGTACTCTCGTCTGGACTACTTTCTAATAAGTAGCTCACTGCTGTCGGTTGTTTCAGAGACGGTAATTCATCCTATTGCTATCAGTGATCACGCTCCTGTTACTCTCACCTTAATTAATAAAAAAATAACCACACAAAACAAAAGCTGGAGATTTAATACATCACTGCTTAAAGATGAAGAATTTATAAAATTCATTAAAGAACAGTGGGCCTCATACTTAGAATACAATGATCAACCAGGTACATCGGCATCGATATTGTGGGAAGCTGGAAAAGCAGTGATGAGAGGTAAACTAATTTCTTTCTCATCTCATAAAAAGAAAAAAGAAAACAAAAAGATTCAGGAATTAGAAGAAAAACTTAAGTTACTAGAATTATCTCAAGAAGAAGGGAAGTTAGGTAAAATCCGTGAAGTAAAATCAGAACTAAACCACTATATTGAAAAGCAAAATAGATTTCTAATACAAAGACTCCGAATAGAAAATTTTGAACATGGCAATAAGTCAGGAAGCTTTCTAGCTAATCAGCTTAAAATAAATAAGGAGAAAACTACTATATTTGCAGTTACAGATTCAACTGGTAATACCGTAAGTGAACCAGAGTGTATAAATAATACCTTCCGCGATTTCTACAAATCTTTATACACACCACAAATAAATCCATCAGAGAAGGATATTAAGCAATTTCTGGATAAAATTACACTTCCTAAATTATCAGATAACCAAAGAATGACACTGGATTCCCCGCTGACAACAGCTGAAACCCAGGAAGCTCTTAAAAGCATGCCTAATAAAAAGGCTCCAGGTCCAGATGGATTCCCCACTGAGTTTTATAAAGAGTTCTGGAATATTCTAGCCCCAACGTTCCACAGAATGTTGCAGGAAATACAGGAAAAAGGTAGATTTCCAGCTAATATGAACTCTGCCACCATCAGCCTTCTGCTCAAGCCAGACAAAGATCCTGTGTTGCCCACTAGTTATCGTCCTATATCCTTAATTAATGTGGATATTAAGATAATCTGTAAAGCTTTTGCAAAAAGATTAGACAAAGTAACTCCTCTCATAATACATCCAGATCAAACTGGTTTCATCAGAGGAAGGCAGTCATCCACAAATACACGCCGATTACTTAATTTAATTGATTATTCCTACAGTAAAAACATTAAAACCAATATATTGTCTTTGGACGCAGAAAAAGCATTTGATAGAGTAAATTGGAAATTTTTATTCGCTACTCTTCATAAATTCGGTTTTGGCGATTTATTCATAAACTGGTTAAAAATTCTATACAATTCTCCAACAGCCTGTGTCAGGACAAATAATCAAATATCTTCCAGTTTTTGTCTACAGAGGGGCACCAGGCAAGGATGCCCTCTTTCTCCATCACTTTTTGCCATCTTTATAGAACCTCTAGCAGCAACAATCAGACAAACAAAAGCTGTAAAAGGTATAAAATGCATGAAAATAGAGCACAAGATTAGTCTGTACGCGGATGATGTATTACTTTATCTCCAGCATTCAAATAATTCTCTTTTACAAGTAATTAGAATACTAGAATCTTTCTCTAAAGTATCAGATTACTCGTTAAACTGGTCTAAATCTACGGTACTGTCAATTAATTGCTCTCTCGAAAACTCCCTAGATTTACAAATGCAATCAGGAAATATTAAATATTTAGGTATTACTGTGTCGAATAAATTAACAGATTTACTTAAACTTAACCATGCCCCACTTTTAAACAGGATAGAAGAGGACCTTGAAAGATGGAAATCGCTTCCAATCACACTTATGGGTAGGGTAGCTTCAATAAAAATGATGGTCCTACCTAGAATTAATTATTTATTTTCAATGGTCCCCAATAAACCATCATCTGACTGGTTTAAATCTCTAGACTCTTCAATCTCTAAATTTCTGTGGAAAGATAAACCACCCCGTATCAGCTTAAAGACGCTACAGAAAACTAAAGACAGAGGTGGACTAGATCTGCCTAACTTTCATTAACCTGACAACAGCCAGCTGCATGTATCGCTCCGCCTAGCTCCACTCACATACATCTGGGACACGGCCATAGGCATTGCCTTTACTGAAGGCTGGGCCTTATCAAAACTCCTTGCATATGATTGGATAAGCCACTTGTCTGTCATCTTTATCGACGTGCTAAACGCGGAAAAAAACAACAACTTTTATTATTTTTTTATGTGTTTGCGGCTGTAGTGCAGGGTTTCCCGCAGCGCTATCTTGGCGAGGCGGCCGCGGAAAACGTGTCGCCCCCCCCCCCCCCCCCGCGAGCCGGTCCCCCCCCCCGCTCCGCGAGCCGAGGCGCTAAGAAGAGGGGGGAAGACAGGCGGCAAAGCGCCGCAGGTCGGAGTCGATCCCGGGCTGACCGCCCGAGCCGTTCTCTGATGTTCTTTTAATGAAACAATATTAGGTAGATTGGACAACACGGAAGAAATAGCAGCATCAATGCTAACGCTTGCTTCCTCGATGCGAGCCGCCATTGTTGTTGGAATCTCACGGTGGCTTCTCCACTACGTCACATCCATGAAACACCCGCCCTGCGTCCTGATTGGCCAGACCAAAAATTTGGTTGGGGAAATCATTTTCAATGAGCCGTGTCCCAGATGTATGTGAGTGGAGCTAGGCGGAGCGATACATGCAGCTGGCTGTTGTCAGGTTAAACTTTCATAGCAAATAGGCTACAATACATCTCTAAATGGATAAAAAATAGTCTTTTAGATGAGCCTTGGTTAGATATAGAACAGGAAATGTGCAATAATATCATGATTTCAGATCTGCCGTTTATTAGCTCAAATATAAAACGGCATACATGCTTCAAAAATATCAACATTAGTTCTACTCTGACAGCATGGTGGGAGTTCCTCAAAATGACAAAGTCATCCCTTATCCTATGCAGTCGTACACCTATCTGGAATAACCCTGATATCCTACAAAATAATAAAATGATAAACTTTACATACTGGAAGAATAAAGGTATTAAATATCTGGAACATCTACTTGACGGAACCGAGTTCATCAATTTTGCTAAACTAAATATGCAATATGGCATTAGTAAAAATAAATTCTTGGAATATGAACAACTTAAATCTATAATTAAAAATAAATATAAGCATATTAATGGTGGTTTACAAGTCCCAACTAATATAATAGAGTTCTTAGAGCTAACCCCCCCCCCCAAACTACTGTCTAAATCATACAGGACACTGACTAAAATAGATGATTCGATATCTCTTCCTATAATGAAGTGGGAAAAGGATTTATCAGTTAGCTTTGAACAAAATTTCTGGGCTCAGACATGTCTAAGAACTTTCAAATTGACTAGAAACACCAACTTACAACTAATACAATACAAAATCCTTCACAGAGTACACTACACAGGACAAAGATTATTCAAGATGGGTCTGGCACAATCTAATATCTGCCCACACTGCATAGGCAATCATCCTGATAATTATTTTAATGCGTTATGGTTATGCACACCAGTCCAAAGGTTCTGGACACAGATATGTAAGGACTTATCAAAGTGCTTGAGCTGTAAAATTACACCTTCCCCATCAGTTTGCCTGCTCGGTAATTTTGAGGAAAGTCCTCTGAAAAAAGAAATAGTTTACATGGTTTTTACTGCTTTATGTATCGCAAAGAAAACTATCCTCATGAATTGGAAAAGTAAACAAAATCTCAGTATCAATCAGTATAGAGATCTTTTGTTGGATCATATTAATCTAGAGATAGCATCTGATTCCACATCTGATTGGTCTCTTTGGGCTCCTCTGATCAACACCATCACTTAGTGGAATAGGGGGCGGTGGGTTGCTTCCTGCAGGGCGCAGTGGCTGGATGGAGGGGTTCCTGGGGCCCTGGGGGCACTTGGAGTAGGGCGCCTGGTGGATCCGGCTCCGGGGTCTGTTGCCCCCATCTGGGAGGAGTTTGGGAGGCCTACGGGTGGCCTACAGCAGCCGCTTGCGGCGCTCTATGGGAGCTGCGTGTTGACGGACGTGGGTTACTGACCTGGTAGCTGTGCTGCCGCTGGGTGGGTCTGGGGGTCTGGGGTCCTAGGTGGCGCGCTGCCCTCGGGCGCGGGCCCCGGCGGGGCCTCGGGGGTTCAGGTTCCGGGGGGTGTGCCGCTTTTGGTGTGGGCTGGCGCGTGCCCGGGTGTCCGTCCCTGCACGGGGCCTCTGGTGCGCTGGGGGGCCTCGGGGCCCGTTGAGCTGGTAGGGGGGCATGGTCATTAACATCTCTGGGCAGATGCTCTTCTCCTTCATTGGATAGGCACTCTGCCAGTGGGGGGAGGGGGATAGGAGGGGGAGTAGGGACCTACCCAGCCTGGATGTCTACTGTCGAATGTATGGTGAGTTGTTTGAACGTTAGTGTTGGGGAGGGATTAAATGTACGGGTGGGGGGGGGGGGGGTGGGGGGGAGTTGACGTTCTGGTGGGCTTGTGTCCGGCCCCCTGTCCCGGTCCTGGTCCGTGTCGTCTTCCGGTGCGGGTTTCACCTGGGGGGTGGGGTTTGGGATGGCTCGTGCGGGCCGGCTGGCCGGGGTCCCCCCCTCTTATTATTATTATTATTATTATTATTATTATTATTAATTTTTTTATTTAGTTTAAGTAGGCTTGGTGGGTGGGCTGGGGGGGTTGAGGTGTTGGTCCTGGTGGGTGGTTGGCTGGTGGGCCCTGCGGCCTCTCCCTCGCCCCCGGGCTACGGTGGTGCCGCTGGCGAGGCCCCCTTCTCTGAGTGGGGCTTTCGGGGAGCGGGGGTGCCTATTGGAGTCAGTAGGGGAGCTGGCTCCCTGGGTTGGCTTCCCAGTCATTTGCTCCCCATCCCCGGACTCCTCCCTCTGCCTGCTCCATCACGCCGCCACACATGTAGGTCCTGAGGGAGGGGGCGTTACTGGAGGTTGCCACTTTCTGGTGACGTCCCTCTCCCCAATTTTATCATGCATCTTAGACACTTTCATTTCAAACATTTTTCACATCGCACACTCATATAGGCCATGGTAGGGGGGGGTGGGGGGAAGACGTCTGGGGGGGGGGGCTTATGTTGTGTGGGCCTCACCTCGGACGGCTCCCTTCACCTCCTCTCCCACTTAGACATTGAGGGTTCTGGGCAGTCGCCCGGAGGGGGTGCGCTGGCAACAGCTACCTTCCGGAAGGGGGGTGGGCTGTGCCGTGCATCCCCTTCGGCGCTCCCAGTTTTTAAACGCACTTGAGAACAACATGCAACAACACAACATTTGAGCAGGCGTAGGGAGGATCGGGGTCTTCTGCACACCCCCGTTCTCCGATGGCGGAAAGGAGTCTGGGGCCTGGAGGAGGTGCGGGCCACTGTGTCCGGGGTCTTGGCGGGGGGCTGCGGTGTGTAGTCAGCGGCTTGCCAGGTCTGGGGCTGATGCCTCCGCTCCCCCCAGGAGGGGCGGGGGGCAGGGATGGCAAGGGTAAGGTGGGGGGAGGGAGGGGGTTTATTAGGTATTTAGGGGGAGGGGGGGGCTCTGGCCGGGTGGCTCGTGCGGGTCGTGTTGGCCCGCCCTCTTGGGGGGGCCCGGTCCGGGGGGCGTCTGGTCTGGGGCCGGGGCCGGGGGTCGGGCACAGGCAGTCGTATAGTCGATTTGGGGTGACCCCCCCCCCTTTGGTCAGTGTTGGATGTGAGTGTTATGTGGGAATGTGTGTACAGCGTCTTTTTTTTTTTTTTTTTTTTTTTCTCTGTGTGTGGTGAGTGGGGCACAAGGGAGGGATGGGGTGAATGAGTTTTTTTTTTTTCCAGGTATGGGTGTGGTCCGCTCCCTCTCCCAAGAACATCTCAAGTCTCCGCTAGGTGCGGAGCCCATCCCCTCCACTTCGTTGGCGGGCACCTCGGCCCCCTGGCGCATTGGTTGGCTTCAGGTTTGGGGCGGGTTCCCGGGCGTGCGCCGGCCCACTCCCGGCGGCCTCTTCGCGGGGCCTGGCCCCCCGGGTGGCGGCCGGGGCCCCCGTCGCGGGGGCGGGGCGCCCCTGGGGCCTCTGGCCCTCAGGGCCCATGGCCGGGACCAGTTCAACGGGGCTAGCTGCCGGCGGAGCCCACGGGCTCGTCTCTGCGGCTCTTGAGGGCGTCGGCATTGCGGTGGCTGGGGGATTTCCTCGGTCGTCTCTGCTCCTTCCTTGGGGGGGGGGGTTGCAGATATCCTGTGTCGGCCCCTCCTGGGCGACCTGCTTTAGGGACCCCTTTGGGAGTCCGGGGTTACGGGTCCCCTGACGCCTGCCTCTGTGCTCGGGGAAGGTGGGTCTTCGGTTCTCCACAATCACTATCAAGCTATTTCTGGATAATCTTCACCTAAACTAGTGCACTTTCACATCTCCCACAGGTGCTGGGTCCCAGGTATTAAGTGTTCACTTATATACAGTAATCTTATAATTTATTTATTTATTTATTTATGTTCTTTCACTTTCTTTTTTCAAATATCACATTACACATGTCAGCTTACATAATAATATATATGATTTAGCAATGGCATCTAGGTGTTATTCGAGTGTATCTGTTGCTTTATGTCTGTTGGTTGTGCTGTTCTTTTTGTGTCTCTTTCCAGGTGATGGAGCAGACAAAGAAGGTTTTATCATTCTCTCCCTTTTATCTCCTCTTTCTTTCACCTCTACTCTCTTTTTTCTTTTCTTTCACTTTTTGTTCTTCCTTTACTCTCCCATTGTCATGTCCATATAATTTGAAATTCTCCTTGCAGGAATCATAATAAAGCTATTTACAAGCATAAATCAAGTGGAGCACTATGGCGAAAGCCGTTTGCTCCACTTGTAAAAGCAAAATCTGTCGAGCTCTATCTGGCATTGATAGAGCTCGACAATTCCTATTGCCATATTGCTAGACAGGACACTGGGGAAAAAAAAAAAAAAAAAAAAAGAAAAAAAAAAAAAAAAAAAAAAGAAATCGGCTCATTTGGTCACGTGAAAACAGCTGGGCTCAGCTTTCTTCCCGGCTGAATAGAGCTGAATGAGGAGTTTTTCTACTTAAATAGATATAACAAAATGTCAGGCAGCTAATAGACAGCCATTTGAGTTTTCCATGTAATCGGACTGCTTCTTCCGGATCAAACCAATTAAGAGCCTTGGCAGACAGGGGTGCTGCACTAGTTGTGGTTGGCTCAATTACTTCATCCAGTCCGATTAGGTGAAAAACTCTAATAGAGGTCTACTAGTAGCTGCCTGATGTTTTGTAATCATATCTATTAAATAAGAAAAAGTCTAATTTCACCCTATTTTCAACGGAAGTTTGGAGACAGTGAGTTGACGGTTTTCTGTGCCAAACTTCTGGCGGGTCACTTCCTGTCTAGCGAGCATGCTGAAAAGCCACTCATTGCAGCTACTTGGTCTCAAATTACTGGTAAATATGACTTCAAAGAAGACTGGGATCGTTTGTACGGTTAGAGGTTGTCATAATAATGGGTATAGAAGAAAGGTTAATGCTGGAGTGTTTTAATCATCAACGGTGTACAAGAGCTGCGGATGCGATGCGAGGTGTCCTACTTCCTTTAGCCGAAGAACGAGAAATCCCTCCACCTGTGGTTAAAAGCTTTAAGTCTGAAGAAACCACCGAAGCGACCGTATTTTTTTAATTTTGTAGACAAAAGACCGACTGAAGACCAACTATGCTAGAAAAGTGGCTGGGCTACGAAGTTGCATTAAAAGCTCCAAGGTGATAAAGAGGAGAACAGACAGGTAAGCTAACTTTAGCCTACTTTAACTCTTAACTGCGTAGTTTGTGTCCATTTTGATAAAACATATGCTTTCACATGAAGACAACAGTCATTTAGCTTTGTTCTCCCTGTGAATTATTATCTGGATATATTTACAACCCCGCAAATTGGTATGGAATTCCGTTTGTAAAGTTAGACAATAAAAGATTTACAGCAAAATATATTTTGCCTGTCATAAGAGATAAAAGGCAGGGTTCATTTTTCATTTTTGTTATTCATAAATCTTTAAACTAGTCAGTTCCAAATGAAAAATGTAATGAACAAGTTAAATGTTTAGTTTATATACTAAACGTTAACTTTGGAGCTAAACGTTTACTTTGGAGTTAAATATTTAATTTGAAAACTAAATATTTGGTTTGCAGCATAATACTTAGTTTACAAACTACAAGCATTTAGCTGTGTAATTAAATAGACTTTGGAACTGTGACATTTACAAATGTATAACATGGTGGAAATCTGACTTTAAAAATGAAACCCAATATTTTCCTATTATGACAGTAAAGAACCCAAAATATTGCTGTATTGTCTTGACTGTGTAACCTTACAAATGACATCCCAGATACTAACTCAGGGTGTTTATAAAAACTGATAGGAATATGTGATATGAATATTTTAATGAGTAATGATCCAGGTGTTGTTCTATTAGCTTGGTGTTAACATAGTTTTAAGTAGTCTTGACATGTTTAATGCTGTATGCTAAACTGATTGTGGTCTTGTGTTTGACAGATGACAGCCACTGTGATGCAGAGGCTGACCGGACCGCTTCATAATCAGAGTCACCTATGAATAAAAATGCTGACACTACAGGCACTGATGATCACACCTAGGAGAAAAGCAGAAGAAGAAGAAGAAGAAGAAGAAGAAGAAAAAAAAATAAATAATGCATGTGGCAGGCAGGCCAGCTGACAGCTTTGCTAGGGCCCGGGACAACGCACACACACACACCAAAAAAAGTCAACTTAACTGTATACTTCATGCCCTGAAAATCTCTGTATTTTATATTGGATATTTTCAACCCATCTATTGAATTTAGTACACTAGTTGATCTTTTCTTCATAAGAGAACAGCAAGCACTGTGCAGCCAAAAAAGGCCATATTTTGGCTGCACAGCCTAAATATGCTTAACTTTGAAAGTTAACATGAACTGCTGCGGAAGATGAACACTCTGATCTACCTGGATGTTCCCTGGAGGACTGAAACGCCTCAGTCAGTGACGTCAGTCTGTGGGTCTGTCGGGGCAATCAGAGAAGTTTCATCTCCTCTCCGTTTCTGTCGCTCGATGTTTTCTTGCTCATGGTTTTTCATGTGCTTAGATAAATTTGTTGTGTTTCCACTGAATTTAACCGGATTTTTACAAAACATACAGCTTGATTTCATTTAAGGTATTAAAATAGAGCCAAACGGCGCTTCTGTTTTTCTGCTCCTGCATTGTCTCTCTCTCTCCGAGTCTGATCACCAGCAGCGCGGTTGTTTGTAAGAAACAGTTGAGTGGGCGGGCCAGGCTGAGCTTGCGTGCTGATTGGCTGGCGCGGCTGAGCCATGTACGAGAAGGGAGGGGGAGCAGCAGAGTGCTGTGACACACAGACTGCTGCTGCAGACAGCGCGCGCTGGCTGACTGACACTCTGACTGACCATTTAAATGGTCAGTCAGAGTGTCAGTTTTCAGGCCCCCCACTGTCCTGGGCCCGGGACAACTGACCCGTTTGCCCCCCCCCCCTCCTGTCGGCATGCGTGGTGGCAGGGAAGGGGCTGGCTCCTGGAGTATCTTTGTCCTGGCGATGAAGTGACGGCATACAGAGGCTTTATCATCAGAGATCTGCTTGAGAGGTGATTTAACCTTGCTCTACCAGCATTCACCCATAAAAGGAGGATGGTTTTCTAATGAGGGTCTAACTGCCACAAGGATTGCAGATGTTCACATACATGTGGAAAGAGTTATCAGGAGGCTCAACGTTTTCACAATAATCTCCCAGACTGTAACCATCAACTTGGTATATAAAAATGGACAAAATCTTTCGCATCTGTGCAGCCCCTGTGAGCATGCAGGGGGAATCATCCACGAACATGCTGTCTGAGCGGAGAAGCCAAAAAGATCCCGATTAGTTATATTCTACTGTAAATCAGTGGAATTATAATACATTAGAATGTGTTTTGGATCTGTGCTTTTAAATATTTCTTTGTTTAGCACCTTGAGGTTTTGGAATTAATTTTTCATTTTTAATAACTTAAGTATTGTATATCCATATTTTCAGACTATTCAGATTTTTACATATGCAAAAGTTGTGTCCAACTAAAATGTGTACTATTAAATTTCACAATCAATTTGACTAGGTAATTTAATTTGCATTTATTAATACTTTGATCAAGTGGATGTTGTCCTAAGCACATGTAACAACCTAAAGTGTATCTTATGTACATAAACTGGCAAGAAGATACAATATTTCATTAATTAAATTTCTTAATTTAAGCAATTTCTTTACATTAAATGTATATACATTTTACTTTTAAAATGGTAAAACATTAAGATTAAACATTTCACTTATAGCATATTTGTAGGCCATCTAATTCTTTGTGGTGCAGGAAACGTCCATCATTCTGCCTTTTGGGGATGGCGCTGCTCATCTGTTCAGGACAATCCAGTCAGACCACGGCAAACTGCACCTTTTAACAAGAGGGTGAAGTTGAGCCACAACAGGCCAAAAAAGAGTGGGACAACTTGAAAAAAATTACAAAGTATGTTCAGGTTTGGCTAATGTAATGAAATACACACACACACACATATATATATATATATATATACATATATTCATATATATATATATATATATATATATATTTATCTATATATATATATTTATCTATATATCTATCTATCTATATCTATCTATCTATATATCTATCTATCTATCTATATATATATATATATATATATATATATATATATATATATGAAACACTCCTTTTTTCTAGCTTCAAAGAAACACTACAGAAAATCTGTTGACAAAAATTGTTTTCCTCTACTTTAGGAATGCAAAGATCCAGGGACAGGGCAGGGGGTCAGTGGGAAGCCTACTGCTGCCACCTGACCATGGTTTATCCTCAGGTTCTGTGTTGCTGTTATTGTTAAATTAAATTATTAAAGTGTTTATAAAAGTTATTGTTGTCTGTGTGTTCTTAAAGTCTTTTAACCTTTTACATTATCTGTTTCATCACTTCTTTACTATTTAAGTAAACTTAGAACAACTTCTCAGTGACAACATCAATTTATTTTTAGAGAAACAAGTATTTACAATAAACTATCAAAAACATTTTAACTATTTACATTAGATTTCAAAATTAACTACTACAACTATTTACAGAAAAATAAATATTACTAAAGAACATACATACACACATATATATATATATATATATATATATATATATATATATATATATATATATATATATATATATATATATATATATACACTTGACTGAGCAGGAGTCCCTGGTGGTGCTGCTGGACTGGATGGGATGCCACACAGATGACCTTGGAGTCTTCTGACTGCGAGTGGGACATCATCTGGGGGGTGGGGGATGCCTCTCTCCACTGTTCACCACATCGTCTATCAGGGTTTGCAGGGCTGACCCAATCGACGGCTGCCATGTTCCTAAAAATGTTGAAGAAGACGCAGAAAATGACTTTACTACAACTGTTTTCATAACCCTTACATGAGAAAAGCTAAAAAGTGATTATACTTGCCATCTAAATGTAATCGTGGTCGGGTAGAACCTCCTCCAGGGCAGACTATTCAATTCAAATTACTAAAGTTAAAAACATATGCCTATATCAAGTCTTACAAATAAATTAGGGCTGGGCAACGATTAAAATATTTAATCGCGATTAATCGCCCTGATTAATCGCGATTAATCGCATTGTATTTACAAACTCCAAGAATGAATTCAAAAGTAGTGTAAAGAGCACTTTTATTTTAATGTTCTGCTGCCATATGAACAAAAGTGTTGTAACATTTGTAGCACTTATTTTATACTGGATATTTTCAACCCATCTATTGAATTTAGTGCACTAGTTGATCTTTTCTTCATAAGAGAACAGCAAGCACTGCAGCCAAAATATGGCCTTTTTTGACCTGCTGTATATTAGCCAGTCCCTAAGCTTGATGTATCATGAAACTGTTGACCTTTTGGGTTTTGTGTTTTTTATTTTATTATTACAATTAAATAATAATAATAATAATAATAATAATAATAATAATAATAATAATAATGTTATGTTCATTGTTTTTTCCAAAATTCACCTCTTATATATTTCAATCCTTATGTAATTTTGTCTGTGTAGTGTGCACCTGCCTGTTGCTTTAATCCTATAAATTTCCCCGTCGTGGGATTAAAAAAAAAGGATTAGCTAATGTTATCTTATCTTAAATAACACTTTTTAATATATGTACTGGGTTCTTTCAAGGTCTTAATTACATGTTATGTGTGGGCTCCAGTAACATCCATCCATCCATCCATCCATCCATCCACTGATCTACCTGGATGTTCCCTGGAGGACTGAAACGCCTCAGTCAGTGACGTCAGTCTGTGGGTCTGTCGGGGCAATGAGAGAAGTTTCGTCTCCTCTCTCCGTTTCTGGGGCTCGACGTTTTCATGTTTTTTCACGTGCTTAGATAAATTTGTTGTGTTTCCACTGAAATGAACCGGCTTTTTACAAAACATACAGCTTGATTTCATTTACGGTAATAAAATAAAGCCAAACGGTGCTACTTCCCCTGTTCATGTTTTTTCGCTGCTGCGGTCTCTCTCAGCTGTTTGTTTGTTAAGTTTGTGTGAGAGCTGAGTGGGCGGGCCAGGCTGAGCCTGCGTGCTGATTGGCTGGCGCCGCTGAGCCATGTACGAGAGGGGAGGGGGAGCGAGAGAGTGCTGCCGTGAAAGCGCGCTGCAGTCAGCGCGCCTGCTGACTGACACTGACTGAAAGCATGTGAGCAACATGCGTTAATGCGCGATAAAATAAATATCGCCGTTAATAGTCTAATGAATTAACGCGAAATTAACGCGTTAACTTGCCCAGCCCTAAAATAAATATAACATTTTATATTTAAACATATTCGTCAATCTGCTGACAAGCGTTTGTTTAATAACTGGTATATTATGATCATTAGCAGGCCCCTGTGGGTGAAAATAATAGCAGGTAAATGTTACCTCTCCACTGCGCTCCTCCAGCCTGAGAAAAATTTGTCGCCAGTTTTACTGCCGCCGAAGCCGTCTAAACCGACTCTCCTCCACCAATAACAAGTAAATAAAAAATAAATAAATTCAATATCCATTTTTTTGCGTCGTTAATCGGCGCTGGTGCTGTTTTTCGCCGGGCTTGGGGTAGACGTGATGACGTCGTATCGCAACCAGGAAGTGCTCCAAAGGCTAGACCGTCCCATTTACCAACGGCTGAGGATCCTCCGGAGCATCCTCCGATGGCTGGGTCCTCCTAAGGCTGTGTAGGCTGGGTCCTTCGAAGGACGCAGCCGCCAAATTGAGACACAGCTTATATATATATATATATATATATATATATATATATATATATATGAATAAATTTAAATAAATTAACAAATACATTTTTTCTGTTCTGTCTCTCCTTGAGGTCGGTCGGTTTTTCTTCAGCTCTCCAGAGCTCCTTATCTGCTTTTACCCTGCCCCCATTCTCCTGCTATTTGCTTCGTCTGTGTCTTTTGTGCTCATGTAGCAGCGGCCGACTGGGTGTGTTCCTGGCAACCCAAGGCCTCAGTCAATCGTTCCCCCAAAATGTTTGTTAAGTGTATATGATGGACGGTTGTACTGGAACTGAAATTTCGATTGTAATGCAAATTGCAGTTGACTAATAAAATTGATTGATTGATTGAATTGAATTGAATTGAATTGAATTGATTGAATAAGATGGGGGACCCTGGCCAGCCCGCCCGCACGAGCCATCCCAAACCCCACGCCCCAGGTGAAACCCGCACCGGGAGACTACACGGACCAGGACCGGGACAGGGGGTCGGACACAAGCCCACCAGAACGTCCAAAGAAAGGGAAGAGCATCTGCCCTGAGATGTTAATGACCATGCCCCCCTACCAGCTCAATAGGCCCCGAGATCCCCCAGCGCACCAGAGTCCCCGTGCAGGGGCAAACACCCGGGCGCACGCCGGCCCAGACCCGAAGCGGCACACCCCCCAAAACCGGAACCCCCGACGCCCCGCCGGGGCCCCCGCCCGAGGGCAGCGCGCCCCAGGGACCCCAAGCCCCCAGACCCACCCAGGACCCACCCAGCGACACCACAGCTACCAGGTCAGTAACCCATGTCCGTCACCGCGTAGCTCCCCAAGAGCGACGCAAGCGGCGCTGTAGGCCACCCGTAGGCCTCCCAAGCTCCTCCCAGATGGGGGCAACAGACCCTGGAGTCAGACCCACCAAGCGCCCCACTCCGAGTGCCCCCAGAGCCCCAGAAACCCCTCCACCCAGCCACTGCGCCCTGCAGAAAGCAACCCACCGCCCCCATTCCACTAAGTGATGGTGCTAATCAAAGGAGCCCAAAGAGATCGATCAGTTGTGGAAGCAGATGCTGTCTCAAGATTAATACGATCCAACAAAAGATCTCTATACTGATTGATACTGAGATTCTCCTTACTTTTCCAATTCATGAGGATAGTTTTCTTTGCGATACATAGTGCAGTGAAAACCATGTAAACTATTTTATTCCCCAGAGGGCTTTCCTCAAAATTACCAAGCAAGCAAACTGATGGGGAAGGTGTAATTTTACAGCTCAGGCACTTTGATAAGTCCTTACATATCTGTGTCCAGAATCTCTGGACTGGTGTGCATAACCATAACGCATGAATATAATTATCAGGATGATTGCCTATGCAGTGTGGACAGATATTAGATTGTGCCAAACCCATCTTGAATAATCTTTGTCTTGTGTAGTGTACTCTGTGAAGGATTTTGTATTGTATTAGTTGCAAGTTGGTGTTTCTAGTCAATTCAAGTTCTTAGACATATCTGAGCCCAGAAGTTTTGTTCAAAGCTAACTGATAAATCCTCTTCCCATTTCATAATAGGAAGAGATACTGAATCATCTATTTTAGTTAGTGTCCTATATGATTTAGACAGTAGTTTGGGGGGGGGGGGGTTAAATCTAGGAACTCTAATATATTACTTGGAATTTGTAAATCACCTTTAATATGCTTAAATGTTTTTCCAATTATAGATTTAAGTTGTTCATATTCCAAAAATGTATTTTTACTAATGCCATATTGCATATTTAGTTTGGAAAAATTTATTAACTCGGTTCCATCAAGTAAATGTTCCAGATATTCAATACCTTTATTTTTCCAGTATGTAAAGTTTATCATATTATTATTTTGTAGGATGTCAGGGTTGTTCCAGATGGGTGTACGACTGCATGCGATAAGGGATGACTTTGTCATTTTAAGAAACTCCCACCATGCTGTCAGAGTAGAGCTGATATTGATATTTTTAAAGCATGTATGCCGTTTTATATTTGAGCTAATAAACGTCAAATCTGAAATCATGATATTATTGCATATTTTCTGTTCTATATCTATCCAGGGCTCGTCTAAAGGATTATGCTTTATCCATTTAGTGATATATTGTAGTCTATTTGCCAAGTAGTACTTATGGAAGTTAGGCAGATCTAGTCCACCTCTGTCTTTAGTTTTCTGTAGCGTCTTTAAGCTGATACGGGGTGGTTTATCTTTCCACAGAAATTTAGAGATTGAAGAGTCTAGAGATTTAAACCAGTCAGATGATGGTTTATTGGGGATCATTGAAAATAAGTAATTAATTCTAGGTAAGACCATCATTTTAATCGAAGCTACCCTACCCATGAGTGAAATTGGAAGCGATTTCCATCTATCCAGGTCATCTTCTATCTTTTTTAAAAGTGGGATGTGATTAGATTTTACTAAATCCGCAAGTTTAGACTACACAGTGATACCCAAATATGTAATATTTCCTGAGCGCAAATGTAAATCTAGGGGGTTTTGGAAAGAGCAATTAATTGGCAGTACCGTAGATTTAGACCAGTTTATAGAGTAATCAGAAACCTTTGAGAAGGATTCTAGTAATCTAATTACTTGAGAAAGGGAAGAGTTTGAGTGCTGAAGACAGAGTAATACATCATCAGCATAAAGACTAATCTTATGCTCTATATTCATGCATTTTATACCTTTAATAACCTTTGTTTGTCTAATTGTTGCTGCTCGAGGTTCAATAAAAATGGCAAAAAGTGAGGGGGAAAGTGGGCATCCTTGGCTAGTGCCCCTCTGGAGACAAAAGCTGGAAGATGTTTGATTATTTGTCCTGACACAGGCTGTAGGAGAGCTGTATAAAATTTTTAACCAATTTATAAAAAAATTGCCAAAACCAAATTTATGCAGACTAGGGAATAAAAAATTCCAATTTACTCTATCAAATGCTTTTTCTGCATCTAAAGACATTATAATAGTTTTATTATTTGTACTGTAGGAATAATCTATTAAATTAAGTAATCTGCGTGTGTTTGTGGATGACTGCCTTCCTCTGATAAAACCAGTTTGGTCTGGGTGGATTATGAAAGGAGTGACTTTATCTAATCGTTTTGCAAAAGCTTTACATATTATTTTAATATCCACGTTGATTAAGGATATGGGCAGATAACTGGTGGCTTAAGCAGAAGACTGATGGTTGCAGAGTTCATATTAACTGGAAATCTGCCATTTTCCTGAATTTCTTGCAACATTCTGTGAAACGTTGGTGCCAGAATACTCCAGAACTCCTTATAAAACTCAGTAGGGAATCCATCTGGGCCTGGAGCCTTTTTATTGGGCATGCTTGTTAAAGCTTCCTGAACTTCAACTGTTGTCAGCTGTGATTCCAGTGTCGTTCTTTGGTTATCTGGTAGTTAGTCCGACAGCAGCGAGCTACTGATTAAGAAATAATCCAAACGAGAATACGTGTGGTGAACATTTGAAAAAAAAGTATATTGCTTACTATTAGGATGAAGAGAACGCCATGCATCGCAAAGACCAAAATCACTCATGTATTGTTTGACTATATTTAATGACTGCCAACTACGCTGAGCCCCTGTTGTATTCAGCCTGTCTATTTCCTCATTTAGACCAAAGTTGAGGTCACCCCCAATAATTAGAGAACAATCCCCGTGTTTTGAAAGTGCATGGAAGAGTTTGTGGAAGAATGAGGGTTCATCAACATTTGGACCATATACACTAACAATACATAACTTCTGGTTATGAATAGATATTTTAATTATTATGAATCTACCTTCGGGATCAATAACTTTGTCTAATATTTTAAAACTAACGTTTTTGTGGATTAAAATTGCTACTCCTCTCTGTCTAGAGTTATAGCATGCAGCAAACACATTGGGGAACTCAGGTGAGTTAAGATCACTTACAGTTGCATCGTGTTTATGGGTTTATTGCAATAAGACAACATCTGCCTTTAGTCTAGTAAGCTGGTTAGAGATCTTTAGCTGTTTTTCCCTGGTGCCTGCTCCATGCACATTCCATGACACAAACTTTACATTTATCATAGGTGAAAGTGAGAAGTTGAAAAGTGCATGTCCTCAGAAGAATAGTTATACAAAGACCCAGGTAGCATCATCTGACGTGCTTGTGATTTCCTGGTCACCCGGAAAGGAGCAGATAAATAATATAAAGAAAGACAGAGAATTAAGAAAGTGCAAAGAGTGAGAAAAGATGAAAGAGAAATAACCATCACCCATGCCTCGTGTACCCAACCGTGATTAACAACCATACCGTGCCAATGTGCTCTTGAGCTGTGCGTTTATTTCTTTTATCACTGTGTTCCGAACATATTTTTTTAATTTTTTTTTTCAAGCGTGACAACCTATAAATCCACCCTTTGTGCATCTAATAAAGCCAAGGAGTGATCTTCTGATCCCTGAACAACTGACCATTAATATAAAGTTTGTCAACTGCAACGTTAGCTCTGACGCCATCATTAATGTATTTTTTCCTGATTGGAAATAACACTCGCCTACGATCTAGGATTTCCTTAAGAAAATTGGTCATTAACACTGAAATTTGTTCCTCTCAATTCGCGGCCATAGCTTTTAACAAACACTTTTTTGTTTATAATGCTCAAATTTGGCTACAATCGGACGAGGGCGGATTTTATCGGGTTTCTTACCTCCGAGCCGGTGAACGCGATAGAAGGTGATGTTTTTTACCTGATCCGCCGGTATTTTCAGCTTCTGCTGGAGAAACTCACGTATAACAAACTCAGGGTCCTCTTCTTGGCGCTCCGGGATGCCTGCAAAGACGAGATTGTCTCTCATACTTCGTGACTGTATGTCCAGAATGGATTCTTTCATCTTCTTATTTTCGCTGTTCAGCCGCGTCAACCCCTCGGTGAGCTCCGTAACTTTCCCCCTCAGCGCGTTGTTCTCCGCGGCAACAGAAGCCAGCTGGGCTTGGCTAAATTCGACCGCTTCTCTCAGAGCCTGAAACTCTTTGTGGAGCACCTCTACCAAGGCGAGGCGAGCGTCCAGGCTGGTAAGCTTTTTGTCGATTGATTCCAGGACGTCGCTGTAGCTCCTGTCGGGGGACAGAGTGGAAGTTGAAGTACCGGTAGAGCTAGACCGACTTCGTTTGAGTGAAGGTGTGTTTGTGGCTGCGGGATTTTTTTTCTTCCCCATCACGATGTTGTCAAAACACTCGTCCAGGTATGCCGGGTATGCCAGGTATGAACTACAGGTATGCCGCCATTTTACTTACGCACAGCTCACAGCTCTCGCGAGAACTCAGCCGCTCATCTCCTCTCCCCAGCCGCTCATCTCCTCTCCGATTTCACAAATCCAATGTTTTCATTAGCTCTTTAACGCTGATACCCTAACATATAAACTGGAAATAAAGTTACAGCTTGATTCTAAAGCTAACTTACATTTTAACGTGACAAGCTTGCATCAAGAGCTTTAAGGCCAAACATCAGATTGGTACAATTTCAAACTTCAAGTCAGTCTGAATGTTTTGTTATCCAATTATCAGTTCAACCCCAAACATTTAGCACTGCTATCTTTGTAACATTAACTGACCAGCAAACTAATCACAACGAGGCAACAGCTGATTTGACTCGGACCATTCATTAACCTACCGTCCATAAGATCCCCGCTGCATGACTGAAGGATTTCCCCTGGAGCCGCAGCACCAGAGCACTCCAGTAGCTCCGGGTGATGTAGTCAGGATCCACCAGAGTGAACGTCGGACATGCTTTGGCTTGAATGGGCATCAGCCTCCATGAATACCAGTTTATCCATGTTGCTATTTATAAACTCTGTGTCAACTTTTCCACTGCGGAGGTTCGGCTCGGTACATTGGCATTGTAGAGCCGTCCGCAACAAGTGCCGACACAAAACGGTTAGAAAATGTCCTTGTCCGTTATATAAGTCCCCTTCTTCATGTCTTCCTCTCAGTCATGAATAGTTTGAGGCTGTGGCACTGACCTGTCACTTCGATTGCTCTGCAATTTTTGGAAATTTTGCGACAGTTAACCATTACAATCAAGCTAATGTTATTTTACTTAGGAAAGCGCTGAAACGGAAGTTTCCCGGCTGTTCTGTCACGTGACCAAATGAGCTGATTTCATTGGATAGAAGTTGCTCGACTCTATCAAGTGTTGATTGCTATGGCTTTAGTTCACCAAAAGTCAACACATTTGCAGGTGAATTTTTTGCAGGTGAATTTTTGCAGTTGAATTTTTGCAGGTGAATATTTTGCAGCTGTATTTATCACAGGTGAATTTTTTGCTGGCGAATTTTTACCAGATTAAAATTCAGTGGTAAGGAATTCAATGTCTAAAAAAATTAATTGTTTGAAATTCGGTGTTAAAAAATTCAGTGTTTAAAATTCAGTGTTAAAAAAAGGCAGATTCCAATGAGACTGTTTTTCTTCCATAGGGGAGGTCCTAAAGATGCAGTCAGTGCTTACACTGAAGTGGGGCGGTGCCTCAGGCCAGAGGGGGAGCGGCTGACTGAGGAGTTTAAATAAACAGCAAACTGAGTTCTAACAAAGAGATTGAACTGATAAGAAAAAGCAAAGATAGAAAAAAGGAGAGAGGGAAAGATGGAAAAAATCGACCTGCGGCGGAGTCGCTTATGAATCACAAATCAACACAGCCAAAACCACCTTCAAAATGCATGCACACTGCTGAGAGGGCAGTCTCATTCATTCCGATTCGACTATTTGGCAAAAAGAGAAGAGACAATGAATTCAGAGGCAAAAACAGTTTAACATTTATTTAATACAATTTGGAATTCCAAAGTGGGAGACACTTACAAGTTTTATCACAGCCGCGGATCCCTTAACCTTCACTGCCCGTGTCATAAGTGTGTCTCAACGCTTTCATGTTCGTCCCCTCCTTTTCAACCTACGGGCGGCTCCAAACGGGGGCCGGACCAACCTTTTCCTAAGTTTCCTCCCAGAGCAAATGCAGACATTGAGTCTGCTGAGAACATCTGTTTCCTGACCTTTGACCGTTAAATGTAATCTATTACCCTAGCTTGGTTCCTGGGAGTTAACTGAAACAACATTGAAACCTTGAGAAAAGAACTTTAAGAGCGTTATCTGCTCAAAAGGCTGTCATATATCTCCTTGCTCCATCCTGTGCCTGGTACACGCTTACTGAAATCTGAATCCACTTTTTGCCCTGCACACATTCTCATCCTATTAGGTTACTGGGTTAAAGTTAACATCTGTATTACTTTAAACTACACTATTATATATATAAGTGATTATATATTTCCATAACAACACATATAACAGAAAATATTCAGCAAATAAAAACAACTCCGTCTTGGAGTAACAAGCATCAACCTAAGTTCCTACCTCTACCCAGGCACACTACGATCACCTTGTGGGTGGAAAAGAAATAAAAGAAAAAGGGGGAAAGCCCCGTTACTTGTGTTTTCTCAGGGGATGTCCCGGAGCGCTCCCAGTCCGCGGCGTACTGGATGCTCTTCGGCGTACGCAGGTGTCGGATAGCAGGGGGAAAAAAAAAAGGGAAAGTCCCTTCGCCTTTCTTGTTCGGCCGAAGCTTTGTTCGGCCAAAACAAAAGCGTGGTCCTCTTTCGATCACCGGGAGATCAAACAGCTCTCAGTCTTTGATCAGAGGGAATTCAAAAGTCCCTTTTAGCCGACCTCCTGCACATCTACGGTGCAGGGACAAAGTTGCTTCGGTAAATCTCGGTCCAGCGAGAAACTCGAGCACGTGGCTTGTGGGGGTTGAAAACGCACAGAGTGTTACAGCTGTGGTGTCTTCTTGAGATGGCGGCGTGCCAAAAGAAGAAAGATCACCGTGTGTGATCCAGTTTTATACTTATCACCATAGCAACCTTATCTTCGTCGGTGGGCATTTTGGGCCGTGTTGCATGATGGGAGTTGGTGGCCATTTTGACCACATTGCATCATGGGAAATGCAGTCTGTCACGTCCCGAACTAATGCAAGTTGTCATGTCCTGAACTTGCATAACACAGGAAAGTACTCCACGTGGGGTGACTTACTCATAAGCCAATCACATTCAACCTGTTCAGGAAGTGAGTACTATGAGCACAATGCGCTCATAGTACTCTTCCCCGCTCATGAGGAACCACCTGCGGAGAGAGAGGGAGAAAAACGGCTGCTGCCCGGTGAAGCCTGACATACATGAAACTATCTCTTTCTCTGTATTCCTTAGGAACTATGCTGCAGTTGCACTAATAAAACAATTAAAATTAATAATAAAACAAAGTATCATACCAAGCAGACAACAAGCTAAGCATATCAAGTTACGTGTTTTACCTACCGCTCCACTGACACTGTTGTCAGAATCCGTGCTGCGGTCTGAAAGCGCATTGTGCTCATAGTACGCGCTTCCTGAACAGGTTGAATGTGATTGGCTTATGAGTAAGTCACCTCACGTGGAGTACTTTCCTGTGATTGGCTTATACAAGGGAGGCTTCTGATTGGTTTCTCTGTTTAAAAAAATGCACGTGTGAATCCTGAAACGGCAGGACAGTCTCAAAAATCCACACACAAATGCAGTGAAGTTTAAAGACCAGAGCTGTGCATGTGTGGATCATGTCCTGTGTGTGCATGGATTTTTTTTTTATTTTTTTGTTCTTGCATGAATCGAACTGTGCATGTGTGGATCATGTCCTGTGTGTGCATGGATTTTTTTTTGATTTTTTTGTTCTTGCATGAATCGAACTGTGGATGTGAGGATCTTGTCCTGTGTGTGCGTGGATTTTTTGTTTAAAAAATATAAAAAGGCTTAAAATTGAATAAAAATGATGACCCATCAGGCTGATATAGAACAATTTAACACAGGTTTTCAGACAGTGAGTCACATGACCAGGGAGCTATTGAAGAAAAGTCCCAACTTTTGTCTTTACAAATATCTTTTAAAAATGAACGTAGCATCTGGCCTCCAGAACAGTCAAGATTCCAGATGCAGTTACTGTCACACATTGAATAAAAGTGAATATAAACCTACACAGAAAAAAAATTATAGCCTTTCCTTTGTAAAATCTAATTATAAACTCTGTCAAACTAGCAAATAGCTAGAAAACTATTCAATTTGACCATTAGTTTTAAATCACTTCCCTGTTGTCTTCAGTATTTCAGTAGAGTAGTTTGTCTGTGTTCACCTTTTATTGTAATTTAACATTTTATTTATAACCACCTTAAGATCACCCTCTGAATAAATATAGTACTAAATAAAATAATAAAAAGATAAATAGCATAGCAAATAATTTGAACTTGCATTCACTTGGATATCAGAATTAGAATCAGAAATACTTTAATAATCCCAGAGGGAAATTACAGATACGGATAGATATGAAAGTAAGACAAGGTTGTGGTTGGCTTTGTATGTTGAAAGGAATTTTTTTTTTTTTATTTCCTTTATTTAACCAGGTAAACCCCATTGAGATCTGGATCTCATTTTCAAGGGGGACCTGGGCAGAAATCTGCAAAACACTAGAACCTGGTTACAAAAATAAAACCAATTAATACATATGCACAAATATAAAACAATAAAAACAATTTAAAAGCAGTGACATTGTTTCATAGAAGCTTGTTGTCTATCTTTAAGAACCGCTCGAAATAAGTCCAATGAAATAGTTTCCGACATCTTGAGCTCAGACTGGAGCTGATTCCACGCTGTAGGAGCCAACACACTGAATGCTTTCTTTCCTTTATCAGTTCGAACACGAGGAAGATGTAGAAGGATAAAGACATTTGAATGTGAACTACTAGATCTATGCAAAAGAGAGCTTAAATAAGTTGGTGTTAGTCCAAGTAGAGATTTATATATCAGGATCATCTAATGATTGTTTCTCCGAACACTTAACGGAGGCCAATCAGCTTTTGCATACAAATCACAATGATGTGTCAAACGTCTACTACCAGTTATAAACCTTAAAGCACAACGATAAACAGTATTCAAAGATTTCCGACACTTGGTTGAAGCATTCATATATAAAACATCTCCATAATCCAGAAGTGGCAGGAATGTTGCTGCTACCAATTTACTTCTAGCTTTGAGTGAGAAACACGGTCCATCTCGATAATAAAACCCAATCTTCATTTTCAATGTTCGTAATAGATTTGCTATGTGATTTTTAAAAGAAAGTTCATTACCTAGAATAAAACCAATTACCAGTTTGTTATAATTACTAACAAACTCAATTTGTGCACCTACTGCAGTGGTAATGAATACAGGGATTTCTGGTAATTTAGCAGAGTGTGAGAAAACCATTACCTTATTTTTATTCACATTCAAAACCAACTTCAAAGTTTGTAAACGTGTTTGAACTACATTAAAAGAAGACTGTAAATACTGTAGTGCCTGTGAAAATGATGAAGAGTTGCAGTACATTATTAAGCCATCAGCATAAAAATGATAAAAAGCATTTGACAAGTTGACGCACAAATTATTTATATAAATGTAGAATAAAAGTGGACACAGAATTGAGCCTTGAGGTACGTCATTTAAACTAGTGAGAGTAGAAGACGTGAAGCCAGCTAAATGGACTCTCTGGATTCTGTTTGACAAGTAATCAGCTATCAACATGGTAGCTTGATGTGAAAGCCCAATTTTGTGTAGAATCTCAATTAAAAGCGTGTGATTTACTGTGTCAAATGCCTTTGATAGATCGATAAACAAAGCAACACAATGTTTTTTGTTATCAAGAGCCTGGATCAGATCATTGAAAACCTTTAAAGTTGCAGTAACAGTACTATGTTTTTTTCTAAAACCGGACTGTACATTTTGTAAAATACAATTGGAATCTCAAAAAGTCTTTAGTTGATCTGCAACTACATTTTCAAAAATGTTTGCTAGGATACATAATTTAGAAATTGGTCTGTAATTGTTTACCTGCGATGACTCCCCACCCTTGAATAGAGGCAAAACAAATGCTGATTTCCAGACACTAGGGATTTTGTTAGAAATTAGACTTAGATTAAAAATATGAGACAATGGCTCTGCTATAAACTCTGCAGCCAACTTTAGAAAAAATGGATCCAGGTTATCTGGCCCTGTCACTTTTCTGGTGTCTATGTTTTTCAGTTTTCTAAGAACCTCAGTTGTACAAATAGAGGAAAAGTCAAAAGAGGTGGAGTTACCATCATTATTCAAAAACAGTTAATCGGTATTTGCATTTTGGCCAAATGAATTTAAATCATCAAATAGAGAATCTACCAAAATAAAATGCTCATTAAAATAATTTAAAACTGCTAATTTATCAGACACCATTTTACTTTTTTTCCAAACAAAATTAGGAAAGTCATTCAGTGGCACCTGTTCAGTAGCTGATTTAACTGTTTTCCAAAATTTCTTAGGATCATTTAAATTTTTTGTCATTTCGGCAAGGAAATAGTCTGACTTTGCTTTCTTAATTGATGATGTACAATTATTCCTCAATTTCCTAAAACAAAGCCAGCCCTCCTCAGTATTGAATTTTCTTGCTCTAGCCCAAGCTGTATCTCTTTGTTTAAGCAGAGCCCCAGTAGCTGGGGAAAACCATGGATTATTTCTCCCCTTCACCCTAATTTTAAGTACAGGAGCATGTTTATTTATTAGTCTTAAAAATTCTTTATAAAAATACTGCCA
This sequence comes from Fundulus heteroclitus, assembly GCF_011125445.2. NCBI lineage: Eukaryota > Metazoa > Chordata > Actinopteri > Cyprinodontiformes > Fundulidae > Fundulus > Fundulus heteroclitus. Next base: position 56,223 of record NW_023396722.1, on the reverse strand, counting down.
GGCAAGGTCTACATTATCAAAAAGAGAAACCCTATTCCAGTTAAAAAGTATCAAATCATGAACAAAAGCTTGCTCATTTAAGTGTTTTAAATCTCTTTTGCTCAAAATACGAGGCTTAGATTTTGGTAACTTGAGATTTCTAACTATACCTACAACACAATGATCACTAAGATCATTTGCAAAACCTCCTGTCCCTGTATATTTATATGGAGCATTTGTCATAATTAAGTCAAGGAGTGATGATTTTGACGGGCATTTGTTATTGGGAGGAGTGGGGTAGTTTATCACTGGGTGATATTTAAAGAATCACAGATATTTCTTAAGCTATCTGAAGATGTTGTCAACCAGTCTAGATTTAAATCTCCTAATAAAACAAATTCATTATTATTTAGGTCAGCTAGATATTTGTACAAATTTGGAAGTGCATCACAGACAGCAGAAGGTGGTCGATAGCACCCTATAACTGTAATATTCTGAGCCTTAGTGAATAAAATTTTTAGGGCTAGAAACTCAAATTGTTTAGGAATAGATACAGAGGATAAAAGTGTGACATGAAAATTGCTCTTTACGAAGATGGCAACACCGCCACCTTTCTTAAGGCGATCACAGCGAAAACCATTGTAACCTTCTAAGGAAATATTTTTATGTGTAATGGATTTGTTTAACCATGTTTCCGTCAAGACTAAGACATCTGTATTTGTAGATTCAATCCAGATTTTAATCAGGTCTATCTTGGGCAAGAGACTACGATAGTTAATATGTAAAATACCAAGACCTGATCTGGTTTTGAATGCTACAGGTGTGTCAAAGTTATTGAAAGTTAGACCTGGATTCGGTTGCACATTACCTGACAGTAAAAGTAAAAGAATAATGAGTCTTTTCCATTGACTATTTACATTTGATACCAGGCTGGTCGTCTTGTTCTGAGCAAGGTGTATAAGAGATAATTCATTTAACACAAAACAGTTCCTTAAAACAGATAGGCACATTAAGGGAACTAAGTTATCTGTTGGTATATGATTTAAGTTGTGCCAGTGAGTAATAAAATCTGAAGGAGTCCAAATTGTTTCATCGAATGTCATGAATCTGGAGTAATTCTTGAAGGAGTGAGCTAAGTTATTATATAAATCCTCAGAAGACTTTGGTGCATTTTCAAAGGTGTAAACACCTAAGAGCAATATCAGAAAGAATCTCATTGTACTTATCTGATCAAATGACATGTCCTCTCTTCAATTGTTCTTGGAGGTCAGGGAATTTTGACAATGTAATAAGATGTGAAGTCGTTTAGCAAGGAGAGATAACAGCTAGCATGTTGGTATCACCTAGGTCTGTTGTTGGTAGCTCCTGGGCCTGCTGTTGGTAGCTCCCGGGTCTGTTGTTGGTAGCTCCTGGGCCTGCTGTTGGTAGCTCCTGGGCCTTCTGTTAGTAGCTCCTGGGTCTGCTGTTGGTAGCTCCTGGGCCTGATAAACTCTTTATTGTAGATTAAAGAGGCCAGAGACCTAGCCAGGTGATCCACTCAGGCAGAATCACTCAGACGGATGACTCTGAAGAAGCTTCTTCTTCATAAGTCGAAGAGAGGGGAATGCCAGCGAGGAATGATTTATATTGAATGTGGCAGTGAGCCAGTGAAGTTAATGTAAAGGTGTGAAGTAGATGATGTAATGATACAAGCTGCTGTCTTTTGTATCAGTGTCAGTTTATGCAGGTTTTCTGTCGGACTTAAATTAATAAGAAGTTAGTGCAAATGGTGCCTTAGGTCATGCTGTACTTACATGGTCACCAAACAGGAAGTCCTTTTTTTAATTCTTACAGATTTGTCTTTAAGCTTAATTGTGCAGGATAAATTCTATATTATTAATGCAAAAGCTGTAGAAATTATTCACCAAGATCGCATGGTTGTTGCATCAGAAAAATACTTAAAAGATGTGACTTTTGAAAGTTACTGGAAGATGGTCCTAATGATGTACAACTTTCTTCTTCCAAATACATCTGGTCAAGATCACAGTATCAATACAAGTCTCCATTACAACATTTTCAAATGTAATACAACACAGAATGAAAAGAGGGAGGTTTTTGTTGTTTACAATGTAGAAGAAAATTTTCAGTCATGTCTTTATACCAAATAGAAACGTATATTAATTTGCAGCTAACACTTATACTTATTCTGTTAAACAAAACACTGAAAGCTATGTGTGTGTGTGTGTGTGTGTGTGTGTGTGTGTGTGTGTGTGTGTGTGTGTGTGTGTGTGTGTGTGTGTGTGTGTGTGTGTGTGTGTGTGTGTGTGTGTGTGAGAGAGAGAGAGAGACACAAGCATAGAGTTTATGCTTTCAAAAAATTGCAGTAAAAAGAATTTTGAGGTTTTTTTTCTCAGGCCTCAAGTAGAATTCTCCAAAATATTTTGTTAAAATCAGTATTCTGTCAGTTAAGAAATTTACTCCATCTGTCTTTTTTGAAACATGTGTTCAGATGGATGAAGTCTCTGAAACAAATGAATATTATATGATTAGAATTGAGAATTGAAAAGGAACATTTTGAATTTGAATCTCCTGCAGGAGGTTAATTTACCTGAAGGACTGCACGCATGAACAGATGACTAAAATGAAAGAAAAAAAGATGGAAGTGATTCATATTCAAACTGTTGGGTAATACTCCCGCTGAAACAAACACAGGTCTCTCAGATATTCCCCAGTGTAAGAGGAACAATGTAAGTGTGAGGAAATAACAAGGGACACAGTCATTTAATTTGCCTTCATGAAGAACGTGTGTGTGTGTGTGTGTGTGTGTGTGTGTGTTGTTGTTGTTGTACTTGCAGCTGAGCAACAACATTTTTTTGCTCATTTTGCTAGTAAAGTGACAACTTTGATGTAAAGTGAGGACCTTTTTTTGGTCCTCATTTTTTTCTGGGATAGGGGTTAGGTTTAGAGCTAAGGTGTAAATTAAGCTTGGGTTAGGGTTAGGCTGCTAGTGAGGGTTAAGGATAAGGGTAAGGATTAGGCCATAGAAAGAATGAAAGTGTATGGTGGTCGAGGCACAGTCCTCACTTTGTACTTCAAACAAAGGTGTGTGTGTGTGTGCGTGTGTGTGTGCGTGTGTGTGTGTGTGTGTGTGTGTGTGTGTGTGTGTGTGTGTGTGTGTGTGTGTGTGTGTGTGTGTAAGAGAGCCACGCAGACAGAGAGCTCAAGAAACTGTGCAGGTGTGTTCCATTCTCATCAGACGCTTCCTGACAGTCTCAGCTCTCCAACATGGGCCGTTAATCAGGTCCCTATACTTTTGCATTGGAGGGTGCACCTCGACTGAGGTGGCACAAGATAATGAAGCTTAGCTATCTCCTGTTTTGCAGTTCAGGCCAACGGGTGGAGCCCACACTTTGGACAGCAGAGTGACTTTAAGGCTACTGATTAGAACCAAAATAGAATACAACCCGAACCAAATGCAGCTTTTGCTGATATATGGAAACTGGTAACATGGTGCACATTTTTTGTCCAAATATGCGCGACAAATGAAGATTGTTTCAGGGAGACCTGTTAAAGAATTTCAATACTTGTAGTGTATGTACAAAGATGTAATTATTTACTTCTACAGCTATTATCGAGAGATATTTCTTGCATTTGCATATTACTCCTGGATAAATTGGCAATTGTTTTAAATACTGTTTTTATTTGTACATTGAGCTTGGATGTTATTAAAGGCCCATGTATTATTAATAGATGCTTTCAGTTGGGACATAATGTTTATCACTATCAAATGGGAATTTGGAAATGACCTAATAACCCTTCCCAGATTGATATTGGCAGTAACAGTTGCTCCCCTACTCCCTTCCCTTCTTCAGTCCATTTTTGATTTACACCAGAGAATGTTCCCATTAAGTTTGTTGGAGTTTCAATCAGATCCCAGCATCTGAATGTAATCCAAATTTGTTTAATGCAACAGTTAGTTTTGTTTTTGGTCATAAAATTCAGAGTAATATCAATCAATCCCGCAAGCAGCAACTATATGGCTGCTTCTTTGCACATATCCTTTTACTTATATTTAGGTTACTATTGCATTAAAAATTACCTGAAGGATTATCCTTGTAATCACAGTCTTGTCAGCTGCTTGATCTGAACTGCTAATTTGTACTGCTACCGGAAGAAAACTGTCATAGTTTTAGTTCATGTCTTAGTATTAGTTCTGGTTTTTATTATTTGCTTGTGTTCTGTTTAGTTTTAGTTTGGTTTTCTATATTATGTTTGGTCTTTATGGTTATTTTGGTTCTGGATTAGTCTAGTTTAGTTTATGTCCCCTTCCACGTATCCTGTCAGCTCATCTTCACTTTCAGTCACTTCCCTTTCCCTGATCACCTCCACCTGTTCTGGCTTAATCAGATTCACTCTGTTCACCTGTCTATTAAAGCCTGCCTCCTCTGCCACTTCCCTGCCAGACCGTCTTAATCCTCCCAGTGTGAACTTCCAGCATTCTCTTGTTTTGCCTTCCTGTCCATGTTTTGACCAGTGTCTGTTTACCGTTTCCCAGCTAGCCTGACCCTTATTGTGATTCTGATTGCCTGCCTGGAAACCTGACCTGATCTGCTCCTTGACCACCACCTCTCTCTGCTCCTCTGTTCGCACCTGGATTGTCTGCCTGTGTACCCGACCCTCGCCCGCCTGTAAGTTTACCTAGCCTGCTAATCCTAGTCTGCTTTTGGCTGCCAGTTTTCTCGGATCTTTGGTGGACCTGGCTCCTTGAGTCCCCGGTCTGGACTGCTACCGAAGCTCTGCCTCCCTTCTGGATTATTTTCCCCGGCCTGGGTCTGTTCATCGTTCGCTCATCCTGCCTGTCTCCCCCCTGGACTTTCTCAAAGACTGTTTTGTTTGTTTTGACTTCAACCCTCACTCTTTCCTTTAATAAACTTCCTGTACATTTCTCCTGTGTCTGGCTGAATATTGGGTTCAGTTTCTTAATCATTACAAAAACAGAATTCAGAATTTACAGGTCAAATAAAAAGTTCTTTCTGTTCTCTGTGGCTTTCCAACTTTCTTCGCGGCTGGCAGTTGAGTGGACGCTGGCGTGATTTCTGGCGCCGCTACTCTCCGACAGCTGTGCTCTACAACTTTTGTGAATGATTTCATGGACTAAATGAACAATCCTTCACAACCCAACGCTTGGAGCTACTTTGAAACTTTGTTACGGATACTCTTCATGCTTCGTCTCTGTGCAAAAGAGTAAGCTTACCTGCCTCTCTATCCAGCCCTTCGACCCTCCGGACCAGCTGCTGCTACAAATGATGTGGCCTCCACAGATTTTCACCTGGACCGTAATAATCCTGATCTTCATGCTGCCTCTTCTCCGTCCTGGATTTGGTCTAATCCAGTACACCGCAACAGAGCTCCTCTGCATCCACTCACTTCTGACTGAACCTCCGCCGGCATCTTTAAACCTCTACCCCGATATTGCTCTCCTACCCCGCCGGAAATACACACACCGTGAATCTCACCGACTCTTCCATCCCAGCGACTCCAAACCTGTTAAATCCTACTGGTCCACAGCTCGCCGCTCTCAACGTAAATCCCATCGGACTGTAAACCACAGCGTGCTAGCCAGCCCAGCTAGGTCGGCTAAGCCTCCAGTCAAACTCCAAAACATCACCCTCAACTTCGGTCTCCTCAATATCCGCTCGCTTACAAACAAGGGTCATCTCGTCCAAGATATCCTTGTTGACCGTGAACTGGACTTTCTGATTCTAACGGAAACTTGGCAACAGCCTAATAACTATTCACAACTAAATGACTCCACTCCACCTGGGTTTGTTTACCTTTGCCAGCCCCGCGTGACGCGCCGAGGAGGCGGTCTCGTGGTACTCTACAACGAGAAATGGAAAGTGGTTCCCGTCACTGTGCCTTCCTACAGATCAGTTGAATGCCTGTCCTGTACACTCTCTGGCCCTACACCTACCATTGCTGCGGCCATCTATCGCCCCCCCCCCCCAAGCCACACAGTGACTTTTTAAATGAATTAACTGATCTTCTAACCCTCCTCTCCTCTCTCTCACCCACTGTAATATTGGTGGGGGATTTTAATATTCATATGAACAATTTTAACCTTCCCCTCGCCAGAGATTTCCTATCTTGTCGGGACAATTTTGGTTTTGATCAGTTTTCAAATTTTCCAACACACTCTAAAGGTCATACTCTTGACCTAATTTGTTGCTCTGGTCTCATCCCCTCTAACTGTTTAGCTGAGGATCTTCACATATCTGATCATTTCCTCCTTTTATTCAGCAGTTCCCTCGTCTCTTCATAGCAAAGACCCCACGGCTCCTTTCATACCGGAACATTAAGAACATTAACTTGGACACTCTCTCTTCACACATCTTAAGAACTTTAATCCTGGATCCTTCTTCCTCACCGGATGAACTGACATCTCAATACAATAACTGCTTAAATGACATTTTGAATCTCCTTGCCCCAACAAAATCCTGGACTGTCACCTTTTCCCACTCCGCCCCCTGGTTTACCCCTGAACTCCGGACCATGAAGGCTAAGTGCCGTCAACTTGAAAGACTTAAAAAGAAAACCGGTTTAACAATTCACAGCGAAATGTATATAACTCAGATAACTCAATATAAAGAACTAATCACTAAAACTAAATCCACTTACTATTCCAACCTGATCTTCCTCCCCACCTATGCTCAACTGACGCCTGGAATTCTATAATGCAGTTTTTCAATGATAAAATCAAAATAATTCACCAGTGCCTGCCTCCTATCCTGCCATCCCCTTCCCCTATAACCCCTTCACCCTGCCAGCCTTTTTGCAGCTTTCATCTACCTACCCTCTCCGATATTTCTGATTTCATCAACAAATCTAAATCTTCCACCTGCCCACTTGATCCCATTCCGTCTGCCCTGGTCAAATCCTGCCTCCACGCTCTTCTCCCCTTCATAACTGCCATCATTCACTCCTCTCTTGGTTCTGGAATTGTTCCATCTCTTTTCAAAACTGCTATTATCACTCCTATTGTGAAGAAACCTGGACTAGATCCCAACAATTACAATAATCTCAGGCCAATTTCAAATTTACCTTCTATTTCAAAAATAATGGAAAAAACAGTCGCTTCTCAACTTCATTCTCACTTAACTCACAACAACCTTTATGAACAGTTCCAGTCTGGCTTCCGTCCCCGTCATAGCACTGAAACCGCCCTCTTAAAAATAATCAATGATCTTTTAATAGCAGCTGACTCTGGTCTAATTTCCATCCTCATTCTTCTTGATCTAAGTGCAGCCTTCGACACAGTTTCACACTCTACCCTACTCCATCGACTTTATACAATTGGCATCACTCACACTCCCCTAGCCTGGTTTCAGTCCTATCTTTCTGGCCGCACTCAGTTTGTTCAGATTTAGTCATATCGTTCCAACTCCTCTCCAGTTACCACCGGTGTTCCCCAAGGCTCTGTTCTAGGACCCCTACTTTTTATCATCTACATTCTCCCCCTTGGCAATATCTTTAGGAAATTCAACATCAATTTTCACTGTTATGCGGATGACACCCAGCTCTATCTTTCTTGTACACCAAACTCTTCACTCCCACCTCCTTCATTAATCTCCTGCTTAACCGAAATAAAATCCTGGTTCACCTCCAACTTTCTTAAATTGAATAATGACAAGACAGAAATCCTCTTAGTGGGAACAAAATCTACTTTAGCCAAAGCTGACAGTTTCTCCCTTTCATTTGACAACTCCATAATCTCCCCTTCACCACAAGTCAAGAGTCTGGGTGTCATCCTTGATAGCACCTTGTCCTTCTCTTCTCACATTAACAACCTTACCCGCTCCGCTTACTTTCACTTACGCAATATCAATCGCCTTCGCCCCTCTCTCTCCCCTAGCTCCACCTGCACTCTTGTTCATAGTATGGTCACTTCCCGCATTGATTACTGTAATTCTCTTCTTTTCGGTCTTCCTCAAAAATCCATTCACAAGCTTCAGTCAGTACAAAACTCAGCAGCTCGCATCATTTCTAGAACCCCCTCTTTTCATCACATCACCCCAGTCCTGCAGCAGCTCCACTGGCTACCTGTGAAGTATAGAATTCAGTTCAAAATCCTCCTACTTACTTTTAAAGTTATTCACAATCTCTCCCCTCCATACATTTCTGATTTACTTTCTACTCCCTCCCGCATACTTAGATCTTCTTCTACCACTCACTTAGTTGTTCCTTCCGCCCGTCTTAAAACCATGGGGAGCAGAGCTTTTTCACGTTCTGCGCCCACACTCTGGAATTCTCTCCCCCTGACATCTGCAATACAGAGTCTTTACCCGTGTTCAAATCAAAACTCAAAACCCACATGTTCAAGATTGCCTTTTCATTATGATTTTATATTACTTTCCTCTGTGTAATTTGTGTTGTTTCTTTTAATTATGACGACTGCTTTTACCATTTATTGTTTTTACATGTACAGTGACCTTGAGTGTTTTGAAAGGCGCTTGAAATAAAATGTATTATTATTATTATTATTATTATTATTATTATTATTATTATTAGGTTGAGGTTAAATGCTCAAAAGCATTCTGCTAAATTTGACAGAATATGTTACCTGCATCTATAGACATCTGTTTCAGACTATTTATTAGGTTGAAATACATGTTTTATTTTTTGACTTAAATGTTCCGTAATTGTTATTCAATTGCATGTGCATCAAGTCTACTACCAGTATTGGATGATATCAGTCCCAACTCTATTTAAGACACAATTTAATGCAGCAAAGTGCTAAGACTTCTGCTTCTCAGAAGGCACTCATCCATAAACCAATTCATGAGCAACATCTACCTTCTCCTTACTGTCTTCATGTATTTGATAGTAATATTGTTTTTTTGTTTTCAATATTTTATCATTTTAACTTATGGCATTGTTTTTCATATCTAGTAATGAGCTGTGTTTCTGTGTTTTTGCTTTCAACTGCAAAACTTAAGTAATATGAAAGAGGGAGCACCTACTTTATACCATGACTTAACATTGCACTCCCTCAGTACAAATCTTGAACATTTATTTGTCAGAGTGTAGTGGGTCTCAGCAGGACTTTGGAGCACACTGCTGTGTGACAGACTGACAGATCCATCTGGATCTAAGTGAGGGTGTAGAATAATGCCATCCATATGGACAGAGGCATCACACACCTTCCATAAGAAGCAACGACTATGTGAAGTCAGGAATGTAGATAAGGAGGTTATGTGTGAGGACCAATTTATTATTCTTGGCAGAGTGGGAAGGCTTCATGGACATGTTTTATATGTCTATAAGACAGCACTGGTCGCAATAGAGAAATCCTTTCAAACTCTTTTTTGCACCTCTTACAGTCCAGTTAGGTCACAGGAAGGTGCTCTATGGTTGCCTGGATAACGATCACCCTGAACAGTCCCTTTGCATCTTCTCGGATTGTTTATTTCACTACAGCCTGTGAAAAAAAAATGACTTGTTAGCTTTATTTGTGTGCAGCAGACTGTAGATCGTAAGTTAGTGTTGCTGCAGAAAACAAGCATGATGGTTGCCAGGTAATCAGGCGAAATACTGTCAGACCTTAGAGATCTTATTTTTCATGAATCTCTGTGAAACTCAGAGTTGGTGCTGTGAAACAACAGCAACTTTCCACACTGAAGTCTCTTGACCAGAACAAAAGAGTGATGAAAAATGCTGCTGATTCTGAAATTAATTATAATGAAGACTAGCAACAACCTCTTGTTCTTCTAGTCAGTGACCCCTTCTGTTTTCTGAATTATGTCTGTGGCTAGGTAACAGATGTAATTGTTATAAAAAATGTAAAGGGAAAAAGTATATTTTCAAAATCTGAATTTAAAGGGGATGCGCATTCATTTTACCAGGATTGAGTAAAAAAAAATTACTCATGGATGCCAAGTTTCTGACATTGACAATATGGATCTCCATCCAGAGGGCCATTCTCTGATGGGTTTGTATGCAAGCAATCTGGTGTTTCTTAGCTTTGTGTGTGTGTGTGTGTGTGTGTGTGTGTGTGTGTGTGTGTGTGTGTGTGTGTGTGTGTGTGTGTGTGTGTGTGTGTGTGTGTGTGTGTGTGTGTGTGTGTGTGTCCTTTCTGGCAATGTGGCAATCAGAATTGTTATTGAGCCTTGTGGTTCCTCCAAGAGTGGAGGAATCACACTCTTAAGCCTCCCAGGTAAGGTCTATTCCGTGGTTATGGAAAGGAGGGTCCATCGGATAGTCGAATCTCGGATTCAGGAAGACCAGTATGGTTTTCGTCCTGGCCGTGGAACACTGGATCAGCTCTACACCTTCAGCAGGATCCTGGAAGGTGCATGGGAGTTTGTCCAACCAGTCTACATTTGGTTTGTGGATCTGGAGAAAGCATTCGACCGTGTCCCTAGGGGGGTCCTTTGTCACCGATTCTGTTCCTAACTTTTATGGACAGAATTTCTAGGCGCAGCTAAAGGTGTTGAGGGTATCCATTTTGGTGGCCTTAGGATTGCGTCTCCACTATCCGCGGATGACGTGGTCCTATTGGCTTCATCAGGGCGTGATCTACAGCTCTCGCTGGAGCGGTTCGTAGCTGAGTGTGAAGTGGCCGGGATGAGGATTGGTGCCTCCAAATTCGAGACCATGGTCTTGAGCCGGAAAAGGGTAGAGTGCCTTCTCCGGGTTGGGGAGGATGTGCTGCCCCTAGTGGAGGAGTTTAAGTATCTTGGGGTCTTCTTCACAAATGAGGGGAAGATGGAGCAAGGAGATCGACAGGGGGATTTTTGCTGCGTCTGCTGTGAGAGCTGAACCAAAAGACAAACCTCTCGATTTACCAGCCAATCTACGTTCATACCCTCATCTATGGTGATGAGCTTTGGGTCATGACCAAAATAACAAGATCCCGCCCTCCAGAGCACCGAGGCAGACGCCAGGGGAACGGAAACTCCTCTAGCTCGAAGGGACCCCCTGATCAGAGGGGCAGAAGAGGGGCCAATACAGGGAAAGCTGCCTCCCCCATCTGAGGGAAGAGCAGAAATGGGCCCCAGGAAACGCCCCAACAGCCACAATGCCGAAGCCGACGTTGAGCTGCCAGGATGAGCCCGTGGGCTCCGCCAGCAGCCAGCTATACCGGAGTGGATCCGAGGCTCCAGGGGCGCCCAGCCCCCCAGTTGATCCCCTGACACAGCCACAGGGGCCCAGGCCCCGCAAAGCAGCTGCCAGGAGTGATTCGGCACCGCCCGAGCAACCATCCCTGGACACTGAGGAACACCAATGCGCCAGTTGTCAAAGGCACCAGCAAATGGAGGAGAACTGGAAGGGCTCCACACTTTCCACACTTCAAACCCAACCTGATAAATAGACAAACAGAAACCATGTACACATTTGCATTCACACATTCCCACCCTAGTGCCCCTGTGGAAATGCGAGCACTCCTACCACACACACACACACACACACACACACACACACACACACACACACACACACACACACAAAGGGGACAAAGGGGAAACACATTCATACTCACCACACACATCCTATATTCTCAGGTCCTCCCGTGCCCAGGAGGTGATGGAAGGGGGCGGGGGCACCACAACCTGACCTACCCAGTCCATGCTCCAGTCCTAACCCTCCACCCCGATCCCAGAACAGTTCACCCACGGGCCCATCCACCCGTTAATGGGGCCAACATGAACCGAACGGACCAACCAACCAGAGTTCACCCCACAAACCCTGAGGTTCTTCCTCCTACACACAATGCCCTCCATACCTAAGCCCCCCTTCCCCCATATTCCAGGGGGCACAAAAGCACCAGCCGATTCCCGGAACCCAATGCCCACCCCCAGCCATGACCTCAACCATGTGTCCCTCTCCTCCTCCAGGCAATCTGAGAACAGGTGTGAAAAGACCCAAGCCTTCCTCCCCCTGCTCAAATGTTGTGTTGTTGCATGTTGTTCTCAAGTGTGTTTAAAACTGAGAGGGCCAAAAAGGGGGTGCGCAACACAGTACAACCCCCCTAAGTCTCCCAAGACCCACCCAGGCGGGGCCTACAAACCTCAGCACCGGACCCACCACATACCCCACTCCAGGCACCCCCTAGAGACCCAAGGCCCAGGCACCCCCTAAATCAGCCACCATGCCCTACAGGACACATCCCACAGCCCCCCATTCCCACTAGTGATGGAGCCAATCAAAACAGCCCAGAGAGATTGATCTAATGTGGAGGCAGAAGCTGTCTCAACACTAATATGATCCAACAAAAGATCTCTAGACTGATTGATACTGAGAATTTTTTTGCTTTTCCAATTCATGAGGATAGTTATGTTTGGGATACATAAGGAAGTGAAAGCCATGTGTTAGAGCCATATAGACATTGTGTTTTATTATCTGCTGATTATAATAATTTAATTATGAAGAATGTATACTGTTAGTGTATTGATAAGCATTTGGTTTTTGTCAGGATGCAGCTTATAGGCTGCATGCTGAGCCTCTCTCCCTCTCTCTCGTTCCTGCGCAGCCTGATCGGTTTCACCTGGCAGGCTGCAATTAACCCGCAACTGCTTCCACCTGTTTCCACCGCTTTATAAGACTCACCTCTTTCTGTTCCCGTCGCCGGTCACTCCCGCTCAGTCCCTGTCAGAATTCTTGTCAGCTCCGTTTTGTTACCGTCAGCCTGAAGACTCCTTTCAACCTGGTTTTTGTTACAGTCAGCCTATAGACTTTCCGTCAGCTTTGTTTTCTCCAGTGCACGGCTCAGACGTTCAGCTCTCCGGTGCACGGCTCAGACGTTCAGCTCTCCGGTGCACGGCTCAGACGTTCAGCTCTTCAGTGCACGGCCCAGACGTTCTGCTCTTCAGTGCTCGGCTCAGATGTTCTGCTCTCCAGTGTTCGGCTCAGATGTTCTGCTCTTCAGTGCTCGGCTCAGATGTTCTGCTCTCCAGTGTTCGGCTCAGATGACTGCTCACCAGTGCTCGGCTCAGATGTTCTGCTCTCCAGTATTCGGCTCAGAGGTTCTGCTCTCAAGTCCACGGCTCAAGAGGTCTGCTCTCCAAGACTTTAGCTCGGATGCTCTGTCCTGGTCGCTGACCTTCGGCTCCAGAGTTCCTCCCGGTCAGTCTCTCCACATGCCTCCTGCCGGCCAGCTTCTGCACCCTACACCTCCGTCTGTTGAAAGACTATGGTCCCATCATCATCCATCTTCCACACCATTCAATAAAACTCACTCCTAAGAACTAGCTCTGTGTGTGCGTGCTGTGTCCGGGTTCATCCTCGAAAAATATCATAACAGTTTTATTTTGTATTGTTTTCTACATTTGATATTTGATAATTTTTTTTTTTTTTGAGGCTCCTTTGATGTCCTGTTTAAGTAGCGAAAGGTGCACAGTTTTGTCTGTATAGGTGCGCATGCGCAGGGTTCGGTAGGAAAAGCAATGGTGTAGGGCGAGGAGCAACAGTTTTTTGACCGTAGGATTCAAGTTTTGGTTTTTTACTTACCGTAAGGTTAACAATTGTTTTTGCAAGTTCACGTTCGTAATAAACAAGTAATTTTTTCTTACATTGGATTACGTACGTTTTTTAAATCAATGTCTATGAGTCAAGACCTTCATGTCCTGCAAGAGTGGCAAGGAAAAGATAGCCATACACCATGCAAACTGACTTTTTTTTACAAAGGGCTATCGTCCAAGTTAACCAGCAAGCAAACATGACATTTTACATCGCGTACACTTTGAGAAGTCCTTACATCTTGACCCAGAACCTCTGAACAGGTGTACATAACTATAGTGCATGAATATAATTGTCAGGATTATTGCCTGCACACTGTGAACAGATATTAGATTGTGCAAAACCCATCCTGAATAATCTTTGACCTGTACAGTGTACTCTGAAAGATTTTGTATTATGTATGTAAATTGATATATGTTAATTCAGGTTTCTAGTCATTTCAAAAGTTCTTAAACATATCTGAGCCCTGGTGTTTTGTTCAAAGCTGACTGGTAAATCCTCTTCTCATTTCATAATAGGAAGAAATATTGAATCATCTAGTTTAGATGGTGTCCTTTATAATTTAGACTGTAGTTTTGGGGGCTTTAGATCCAGGAATCACATGCATACATTATAATACATCTGTTGGAATTTGTAAACCACCTTTAATTGGCTTAAATATTTTTTTTATTACATGTTGGATTTGTTGATATTCTAAGAATTAGTTTTTATTAATACCATATTGTATATTCAATCCATTAAATGTGATAAACTTAGTTCCTTCAAATATATGTTCCAGGTATTTAAGACAAAACAACTATTATCTTTAATATGTTGCAGTGCGGACAGAAGCCAGTAGCCAGAGATAAAGGAGTTCAGAGATTTAAAACAGTGGAATGATTTGGCGCTATATAAATAAAATTGAATTGGTTTATTCGGGATAAATGAGAATAAGTAATTAATTCTAGGTCAAACCATAATTTTTAATTGAAGCATCCCTTCCCATAAGTGAAATTGGTAGTGATTTCCATCTAACACGATCCTCTTCTATCTTCTGTAAAAGAGGGATGTGATTAAGTTTTGTGAAATCTGCCAATTTAGGCGACACAGTAATATCAACATATTTAATACTCCCTGTGTCATGGTTTTTAGATGTTTTGCCCACATGCAAATACGAACGGGGAGCCAGGCACAGATTTAAAGATGTTTATTGAAAGAAGAACAACAAGGAAGTCACGACGCGCTGCGCGAACGGGGTCTGAACGTCGGGGCTGGAGAGACTGTGGAGAGAGAGAGGATTAACGCTACGGGAAAATAAACCAGAGAAACTGCCAGAAAGCTGTGCCGCTTACCATTTAGCTGGGCAGACCTATCCGGGGAGGTAATGTCTAGGGAACCCTGCGCTCCTACCCCAGGTGTTAGATGGCTAGTGGCTGGAGGGCTGGCAGATGGTGTCTGGTGAGGGATCCGGAGCGCACCTCGACTGACAGGAGTGACTGATGGAGTAACCGGAGTGTGAGGTAACCAGCAGAATCCAGGGGAAGGGGTCTCAGGCCCGGCTTGGCAACGCCAAGGAGGTATGAGGGGAAAGCCAGAGCAAAATCTGAACGATGTGGATTCTGGAGTTCTGGTTCCTCGGGTGAGGCGACAAGGCAGGTGAGTGCATCCAAGCACACAGGCTAAGACAAAAACAGGAGATCCCAGTTAGTCAAAAAATCAGAGAGCGAAGGAACTCACAGATGCAGGTTTCAGGATCTGGTCAAGGGCCACGTCATACCACGACTGGTTTAACACTCTGGCGTCTTCCATCTGTCAGCGCTCTGCTTAAGTAGCCAGAGGAATCCGCCTCGGATGAGCCGCAAGTGTGGGACCACGCCCCCTCAGCCGAATAAACCCATATGTGGAGCAGAATTAGAGCACGGATGCACAGAGAACCCTGACACCCAGGCTGTAGTTCTGAATCAAGGGGGCTCTGGAAAGCGCAGGTAAATAGCTGTACTGTAGATTTTGACCAAGTTATAGAGCAATCTGGCACTTTGAGAAAGATTCTTGTAATGTAATTACTTGAGAGAGAGAGTTGCTTGAGTGCTGGACATAATGTAATACATCATCTGCATAAAGAGTAATTTTATGCTCTATTTTATTGCATTCTATACCTTTGACAACATTAGTTTGTCTAATTGTTGCTGCTAGTGGTTCATCCTTGCCTGGTGCTCCTCTGGAGGCAAAAGCTGGAAGATGTTTGGTTATTTGTCCTGGCACATGCTGTTGGGAAACTGTATAAAATGTTTAAACAATTTATAAAAAAAGTTCATAAACCAAATTGATGTAGAGTAGCGAATAAAAATGTTCAATTAACTCTATCAAATGCTTTTTCTGCATCTAAAAACAATATACTGGTGTCATGTTTGCCTTAAGATGTCGGGCCCACATGCAGAACACACTCGGTGACAACAGGTAAATTTTAAAGAGTTTATTTCGACTGAGGAGTATACAAGGCAGCAGAGCTAATCTGCAGGGCTGGAGATGGCTCGGACGAGAACTCAGGAACAGGGAACCGGATCAATCTGGAGGTAAGGGAGATGATTAGTTCACGGAGGGGAAATCTAAGTAAGGTAACTAAGGGACGTAAGCTTACCACGAGGCGCAGTGACCTGACCGGGGAGGATGGCAGTGTGGACTCAGCTGGATGTTGGTCACAGGTGTCCGAGCAGCTGGAGAGCGGAGCGAGGGGGTCCGAGCAGCACCAGGGAATCCAGGGATCCAGAAACAGCGGGCGGAACCAGGGAAACGTCGGAAAGAGCCTTACGTCCGGGGAGCAGGGATCGACTCGAGAGGAACAGGTGAATCACAGGAGGAGTAACGAGGAGGACAGCAGAGCTCGAGGGAGGACGAAGGAACACAAGGAGGTACCTGGGAGACACAGAGGGTGATATTAGCGTGGGAGCTAAGTTCTTTGGCGAGAGGTCGAGGCTGGTAGGCATACCACAATGGTAACACTCTGGCATCCACCCGCTGTTCGAGTGCAGTTCTTATAGTGCAGCTCCGGTGCTGCTGACGAGCTGCAGGTGCGCCTACTCCGCCACCAGCCAACTGCAAACACCTGTGGAGAAAGCAGAGACGGCAGCAGGCTGTACGGCCCTGCCAGCTGAGTCCTGACAATTGGATTCTGTGTTTTTACTATAGGAATAATCTATTAAATTAAGTAATCTGCATGCATCTGTGGATGACTGCCATCCTTTAATGAAACCAGTTTGATCAGGGTGTATTATGAGAGGAATGACTTTATCTAATCATTTTGCAAGAGCTTTACAGATTGTTTTAATATCAACCTTAATAAGGGCTATGGGACGATAGCTTCTACAAAACACAGGATATTTGCCTCGCTTAAGCAGGAGACTAATGGTTGCAGAATTCATAATAGCTGGGAATCTGCCATGACAGAGTCATCACTTATCCCATGCAGCCGTACACCCACCTGCCATACATAAGGGTTTATAGAAATCACAGAAAGTATTGTTTATACTTTCAGAATCATATAACGAATTACTTCCTGACTTATTGCCATGTTCAAAGGGTTCTATTTGAAGTCTTTGTATTAAAAATGTATTTTGCTTTTCAATATATTCGTTTAATTCTAATTTTGCTTTACCTATTTTCCCCAATTCTCCGTCTTACTGGGAGGCATCTAGTAACTTCTTTTTAGGCCCGAGCAGCGAAGCGCTGCTGTATCTGTGTTGTTTCTTATTAGGCCCGAGCAGCGAAGCGCTGCGAAGGCCTATTGTATCTGTAGTGTTTAATTATTATTAATCTGCCACCCCAAAGAGGGGCCTTTTTGAGGGCTTTATCATATTCAAAAACTCACCAAACTTGGCGGATGCATGAAGACTGTTTAAAAATTTTGTATTTTAAGGTCGTCACAAAAATCAAAAGAAAAATGCCTCAACGGCGCCACCTAGCAATTTTCAAAAGACCCTTTGCTATTCACTTACTTCATCGTTGAGACATGAGATTTGGTACAGTGGTAGGGCTCACCAAGATGCTCAGAATTTACAATTAATATCATAGTGCAAATATCACAGGAAGTCGGCCATTTTAGATTGAAGGTCTGATTTTGACCCCAGTTTTGACGTTTACAGCATTGGTATTTGATCAAACTCCTCCTAGAGATTTTGAGCGAGCGGCTTGAAACTCGGTCAGTCTGATCATAAGGCATGGCCAATTAAAAGTTATCAAAACGGTGAGTTTTTGAGCATGCTGAAGGGGCGTTAGCAGGGGTCAAAGTTCACCTACTCACCACAAAAAATAAAACTGTTATATCTCCTACACAGAAACACACAGAGGCACCAAACGTTCTGTGATTGATTATCATCGGGTCTTCTTTAATATCCAATGGTCAAATGATGACATCACTTAGGCCACGCCCCCTGACAACAGGAAGTGTCATGTTTTGCTGTAAGCGGTCGCTATGTTACCCCTCTGAGCTAATCAACATGAAACTGTGTCCAGCGAGAGAGGACATGTTGGTATGTTGTGGATTGAAGGCCCAACTGGATTCGATGGAGCAGGGGGGCGTGGTGGCGTGGGGAACACACCTCAAACGCCGATGCCATATGTCCAGATTTCCATAGGATCAGGGGCGGATCCAGGATTTTTCAAAGGGGGGTGCGCACCTAAGGGTCATGGGGTCAAGGGTCATGGGGTCGAGACAATGTGAGGCTAAACGACCAAAGAATGCCATCTTTATTCTTTCACACTACCCTAATTATTCATCTAAGGATTTTTTAATTGATAATAATTTTAATGGATGAACATAAGTGGAATTAGCATGATTACCTTATTGTAGTTGAAAATGGGTTTTTAAGTCAAAATATTGTGCTTTTTACAGCATGCACAAGGCTAAAAAGTAGTTTGAAGAAAAAATTATCCTTATCAACAATTAATCAAACAAAGATTGTCTTTATTTCCAGAAATGATATGTATACAGAAAATGAAATAAAAAGACCCAAGGACTAAAGAACAGTTTGGTATAGTTCAAGTGACAAAGGATTTTTTAACACATTTTAACAAGATAAACCATGTTGAGAATTTTTTTTTTAAAGTAAGTTAAACCAATGAACATGTACGGTGAAGTTAAGCCATAAGCCTATAATAGAACTGTGAGACTTGACAAAGAATATTGTTCTCTTCTACAACACCTTCAACTTTATGATGACAATGATAATGGGTTTATGAATGTCAACCCTCTAGGATGCTTCTGGGCAAATGTGTGTATGATTTTGTTGATGTCTAAATGAATGTCCTTGTGGACATACATAAGTAGCAAAGCCACAAACCTTTCCTGTCCCATTGTTGACCTCAGCAAAGTTTTCACTGCTTTAAGGCCTGAGTTAGCACGTTCCACAGAAGCACTTGTAAAAGGTATAACTGACAGAAGGTGACGAATCATAGAAATGTTTGGGTAGCACTTCATATTTGTTATCCTTAGAATTTCAGGGAGAGAGCTGGGTTTTTCCACTGATGATGACCACTTTGTGTGCCACAGCTTCACTTCCTGCCTGAATGTTGATCCTGATGGTAGATCATCTTTATATGATGTAAAGATCTCTTTCTCACTCTCATCGTTCATCATATGCAAGTTGCTTGGCAGCAGTTTTAAGCATAGTATGTTTTCATAAAGGAGACGATTCTTAGTTTTAACAATAAAATGCATGTGGCACTAAAAGGTTTAGATCAGACAATACAAACTACACAATAACTATTGTATGGGTGTCAATGTCCACTATTTTTTTTACTTACACTCTTTTTTCATTACTTCTCAAAAACTGCAACAAAATTTAAATTTTCATAACTTTGCCGTTACTTGAAAAAGTTTTCCTGAAATTGCATTACTTTACAACTTTACACAACTTGTGAGAACTCCATGTTTTCTCATTATCAACATTTTCTAACGATCATCATACTTTTTTTCTGTGGGGGGAATATAAGATTAAGGTTGATCCATACTCCAATCTGGAAGGTGGTGGTAATGCACCTAAAAGTTGTTTGCCAACCACTATTAAAAAAGAGAAGAAGAAGAAGTAGTAGTTAGTTATAGGCCCATAGCTCTTACTTCTAATTTATGTAAATTGATGGAGAGTATGATAACTAGGAGATTAATGTAAGAAATAGAAAAAAGAGGTATTTTATCTCCTTATCAGAGTGGTTTTAGAAGTGGACGGACAACGGTAGATCCAATTGTTTGTTTAGAAAATGAAATAAGAAAGGCTCAGGTAAATAAATAAATGCTCTTAGCTACATTTTGATATTGAAAAAGCGTATGATATGCTTTGGAAGGAGGGTTTATTAATTAAGATGGATAAAATGGGAATTAAAGGAAAAATGTTTAATTCGATTAAGGATTTTTTAAAGAATAGAACAATCGAAGTAAGAGTTGGGGTAAATTATTAAAATATTTATGCTATACAAAATGGAACTCCTCAAGGTAGTGTATGTAGTCCATTGCTTTTTAATATAATGATTAATGATATTTTTGATAATATAGATTTTAGAATTAGTAAAGCATTATATGCAGATGATGGGGCATTATGGGTGAGAGGAGGAAATATTAGTGATTTAAAAAATAGAATGCAATCAGCAATTAAAACGGTTGAAATATGGTCACATAAATGGGGGTTTCATTTGTCTGTTGAGAAGACACAAGTAATATGTTTTTCAAGGAAAAGGGTTAATCCAACAGTAGATCTTATATTATATGGGCATAAATTGAAACAGGTAAATATCGTAAGGTACCTCGGCGTATGGTTTGATGAAAAACTTTCATTTAAGATACATATACAGAAGATCATTGATAAATGTAAAAAAGGTATTAATATTTTGAGATGTTTGTCAGGGAATGACTGGGGGGCAACTAGTACATCTTTGAAAAGAATATATGATGTTTTAATTCGATATGTGTTGGACTATGGATGTATCGTTTATAAGTCAGCTGCAAATTCTTTGTTATTAGATTAACAAAACAGATGCATCAAAACAGGAAAATGGTAAAACAGGAGTAGCAGTATCTATTCTGAAAGAAAAAAATTCTATAAAAAGAAGAACAACAGATAATTTATCAATTTTTTCAGCAGAGATGTTGGCAATTATTATGGCATTACAATGGGTGCTGGAGGTGAAGCCTAGAAATGTAGTTATCTGTTCAGATTCATTGTCTTGCCTGACTAGTTTTAAAAGTGGAAAATCTGAAAGCCGTCAAGATCTTCTAGATGAAGTCAGTTATTTAATATATGGTATAAAGCAACAAAAAATAAGTATTCGATTTACATGGGTTCCAGCACATAAAGGAATTTTAGGAAATGAAAAAGTAGATAAATTAGCTAAAGAAGCAGTTAAGGCAAGAGAAATTGAATATGATGTCCCGCTAAGTAGAAAAGAAATAAAAGTAATTATTAAAGATAAAATAAATAATATATGGCAGGAGAGATGGAATTTAGAAGAAAAAGGAAGACATTTATATAAAATACAGAAAGATATTATCATAAGATATAATAGTATAATGAATAGAAGAGAGGAAATATAGATAAACAGGTTCAGGATAGGGCATACTAGTTTAAATACTGGTTTAAAAATAATAGGGAAACATCCAACAGGTAATTGTTCTTATTGTGGAGAAATCGAAGAAGTAGAACATGTTTTGATTTATTGTAGAAAATATTTAAAAGAGAGGAAAGAACTGGAAAGGGTATTGGGGAGAAGACGAAGGAGCTCATCGTCGACTTCAGGAAAAACCGGCCTCACCATGCTCCACTGCTCATCAACAACTCAGCGGTGGAGGTGGTCAGCAGCACCAAGTTCCTGGGGGTGCACATCACAGATAACCTCACCTGGACTGTGAACACCACGTCACTGGTGAAGAGGGCACAGAAGCGTCTGTACTTTCTGCGGAGGATGAGAAGAGCCCGCCTGCCCCCGCCCATCCTCACGACCTTCTACAGAAGCACCATAGAGAGTATTCTGACGAGCTGTCTCTCTGTGTGGTGTGGAGGCTGCAGTGCCTCCGACTGGAAGAACGTGAGGAGAGTGGTGAGGACAGCAGAAGGGATCATCGGGGCTCCTCTTCCCTCCATTAAAGACATTTCATCGCAGCGCTGTGTGTCTCGAGCCCGTAACATCATCAGGGACCCCTCACACCCCCACCATAGACTATTCTCCCTGCTGCCCTCTGGAAAGAGGTTCCGCAGCATCCGCTGCAGGTCCACTAGGTTCTGCAAAAGCTTTTTCCCTGCTGCCATCAGACTGTTGAACTGCTGAAGTACAAAAGTGTACCACACTAGATTCGCTGATTTGCACATTTGCACATTTGCACATTGTATTGTATCCTGCAAAATTGATGCTGCACCTTAACCGGAAACGTACTGCAAAACTGTGTACAATGAAACTGTCTACTTAAATCACTGCTGCACCCTACTGCATATTTGTCTACATTTGGTTTACATTGTTTACATTTCAACTGCCTACTGTTCACTGCTGCACTTTATCCGGAAGTAAATTGAAATTTATCCTGTAAGGGACTGCGATTGATCACTGCACTTTATCCTGTACTGTAATTCACTGCAAGGTATCCTGTAGAGTTACTGCAATATTTCTGAGCTGTGTGAAAACGAAATTTCGTTCTGTATGCACTCTGTGTATACAAAATGACAATAAAGAAAGTCTAAGTCTAAGTCTAAGAGTTCAGTAAAGATGGCTGATTTATTAGGGAAGCATCAATCAGATAAAATATTTAAAGCACTTATTAAATATTTAAAAGATACAGAATTATCTGGGAGGATTTAGTGTGTATGTGTGTGTGAGTGTGTAAGTATAGATATAATTTAGTTTCATTAAGATATAAAGATATATAGGAAAATATATTTCTAAATTACATCTCCGTCCAGCTGATGGCGGTAATGCACACAGGATGTAAACTGCCAGAAAACACAACAGAAGAAGAAGAAGAAGAAGACTTTTTTGACTTTTAACAAAACTTTAATTACAAAAGGCCAAACAATTAAACAATTGAGTTAAAACCAAATGTCATTTACATAAAATTCTTACATAAGAAGCTTGTTAAATTGAAGTTCTTTTCCTTCAGACACTTCACATAAAATCTTTTTAAAACCCCACAACTGCATAAAATCCTCCATGTTCTGCGTGACTCTGTGGAAGTGAAACTCCAGCCTAATTCTAGCTTTAACGTTGCACTTCCACAGAGCCACAGCATCAAGGTGAGGTCCTCCCTGCAGTCTGTCTCTACGGGACAAATAAATAGCCATCTTTGCCTCACTGATTAAGAAGTTTAAAAGTCTGGCCTTTGCCTTATTATTTTTATTTTGGCACACTCCTCCAATAAATAAAGAAGTAGTAAAAACAGTGCCAAAAAGACTAAAAACATTTGTTAAAAGGCTAAAAATGGTCTTTAGTCTGTTACAGTCCATAAAAACATGAAAAACGTTCTCAGACAGACTGCAGAAAGGACACTCATTTAAAACAGCCCGATTAATAACGGATAAAAAAGAGTTTGTGGCGATGGCACCGTGTAAAATCCTCCATTGGAGATCACCAGTTCTCTTTTTAATTGGAGGCTTATATAAAGTCCTCCACTGGGGTGCTCTACCAGCAAGTCTATCAGTCCATACACAGACTGCGCGGTTCTCGAAGTGTCTTCGATTTATGGCTTTGGAGCAAACTCTATAAACAGTTTTCTGATCCATAGTGGATAAAACCATCTTCTGTGGGTCCAGGCTGGAGAGCAGAGGTCCACTTCTCTCCGGGAACCCAGGATCCAGGATCAGGCCAGGAAAGGAGTCCATCGGGTCTGGCTGGCTCTGTCTCTCACAGTAAGCACGGAGGAGGCTCCTCTCCTTGGCCGACATCTTTCCCCTCAGGAGGTCCAGGAAGCGCCGCACCAGCCTGGCAGACCGTACCCCCATCACGGAACCCATGGCCTCGACGTTGGAGAGGGACGGTCCTGCAGTCTCCACCAGCTGTTTCACGGTTGTTATCTTTGACCGGCGCAGCGCCTCCGACAGCCCTGGTCCAGCGCCGTCACACACGTCCAGCCTGGACCCACAGATTAAAGGCTCCTGTAAAAGCCAGTGCAGAGAGTTAGTTGTTTGGGATGGCTTTAAATTGAACAGGGTACATGATTTAAAAACACCCTGATAAAACCTCGGTAATCCCCTTAACTTTAAAAGATTTAAATCAGTTAAAAACAGAGCCGCATCCAGCCCCAGGTTATTTACACCTCTAAAAATGCAGCTGGCCACGTCCCTCCACACTAAGTCAGAGGGCCCTGCCAGGTATTTCTGTACAAAACGTAATCTAAAAGCCACTGTTCTCCCGGCTAAGTGGACAAGGCCCTGGCCCCCCTCTTCTCTGGGTAAAAACAACACAGACTGTGGCACCCAATGAAACCCGTTCCAAAAAAAGTTGACCATTTTTGCTTGTATGTTGGCCAACAAACCAGACGGTGGGTCTAAACAGGAAAGTTTGTGCCACAGCTGAGATGCTACAAGGTTATTTAAAACCAAAACCCTTCCCCTGTATGACATGTGGGAGTGTAGCCATCTCCACTTTTCTAATTTACATTCTATTTTCTGTTCCATGTTTTCCCAGTTCTTTTTTTCAATGTTTTCATTGCCTAAAAACAGACCGAGATATTTAAAACCATCTTTTTTCCATAAAAGTCCCTGAGGGAGAACCGGGAGCCCTTCACGCCATTCGCCCACTGCCAGGGCTTCACTTTTTCCCCAGTTCACCCTCGCAGAAGATAAAACAGAGAACTTAGTTGTTATCTCGTTCAGTACGTCGACATCTTGCTGGTTTTTAGTAAAAACAACAACGTCATCAGCATAGGCAGATAAAACCACTCTACTATTAAAACCAGGTAAAACCAAACCATGAACAGTAGAACGTATCTTTTGAAGCAGGGGTTCCAGGGAGAGCGCGTAGAGCATCCCGGACATGGCGCAGCCTTGGCGAACACCTCTACGCACCCTAAAAGGAGCACACAGACCACCGTTAATCTTTAGCATACTCTCAATGCCACTGTACATCACCTGGATCTTGGCGATCAGACCAGCGGCGAACCCAAACCTCTCCATAGTTTTCCACAGGAAGCCGTGTTCGACGCGATCAAACGCCTTTTCTTGATCTAATGCGATCGAGCCCGTTCTTAAACCCAATGAACCGGAGACATCCAAAACATCCCGAATTAGGTAGACGTTATCTACCATGGACCTGCCGGGGACGCAGTAGGTCTGGTCCCGGTGGATGACCTGCTCCATAGCTTCTCTCAGCCGCGTTGCCAAGGCTTTGGAGAGGATCTTGTAGTCGGTGCAGAGGAGAGACACAGGGCGCCAGTTCTTAATGTCCTGCAGGTTCCCTTTCTTGGGCAGGAGGGTGATGACTGCCCTGCGGCACGAAAGCGGGAGTGAACCAGCGGCCAAACTCTCATTATAGACCTCCAGTAGGTCTTCCGCCAGGATGTCCCAGTAGGCTTTGAAAAACTCTACTGTAAGACCATCGATGCCTGGGGCCTTCTGGCCCTGCATATTCAGGAGGGCTGTATGGAGCTCTTGTACCCCCAGGGGGCGCTCCAGTTGTACATTGGTCTCCTCAGAGACCTGGGGCAGCCCACCACAGAACTCCCCAAACAGCTCCTCATTCTCCTTATACTCACTCTCAAACAGAGAGGAGTAAAACTCAACAGCCCTCCTCCTGATCTGGCCCGGTTCACTTACCTGCTGCCCTGTGTCAGATAGTAGAGAATGGATCACCTTCCTCTGCCCGCGTTTCCTCTCCAAGCTGAAGAAGAAGCTAGAGGGAGCATCCATCTCTGTGATGTTCTGAACCCGAGACCTGACCAACACGCCTTGGACTTTAGACTCCAGCAGGTTGGCTAAAACTAGCCTTTTGGATTTGAGAGCTTCAATATGCTCTCGATTTCCTGTGGACTCACTTAAATGTTCTAGTTCCACTATATTCATCTCCAGATCTCTGATAGATCTGGTGACGTCACGAGTGACATTAAGAGTATGCTGTTGACAAAGTTGTTTTATTTGAACTTTTCCATGGTCCCACCACTGCCTTAGACAAGTAAAATCACCCTTTCTTTGTCTAAAAACAGTCCAAAAATAACTTAAAGCTTCTCTAAAACTACGATCATGAGTTAAAGCCAGATTAAAATGCCAGTAGGCGCTTTTAGGTAAAATGTTTGTTATAAAAACATTCCCTAAAAGCAAAGAGTGGTCTGTAAAAGCTACTGGTAAAATCTGACATGCTTTAAACACATTAAAATGATATTTAAAACAATAAAAACGGTCAATACGTGCTAACGAGAGCCGGTTTTCTTTACTGTGGGACCAAGTGTACTGTCTGGAGCCTGTGTGCATCCTCCTCCACACGTCCACCAGGCCGTGAGACGAGACAAGCTTCTGCATGGCTTGCTGGGAAGCTTTGTGAGGCTCTTTATGATTCCGGTCTAACAATTCGTTTTCTGTACAATTAAAATCCCCACCTAAAAAAACATAATCATCAAACCCGCAATCTCCCAACCTCTCCCCAATTTTCTCTAAAAAACGCTTCCTCTCTGCACCGACGTTAGGAGCATAAATATTGATAAAAACTACGTTAAAATGATCAAACTGAGCTTTTACTAAAAGACACCTTCCCTGGACGATACTTTCTACATTAAAAGAGTTTGGGGTGAAAGCTGAGGAAAAGAGGAGGCCCACCCCAGAACTCTGGGAGGTGCCGTGGCTAAAAAAAGCTTCTCCCTTCCATTCCTTGCGCCAGTCTGCTTCATTGTTAAGATCACTGTGCGTCTCTTGTAAAAATAAAACACTAATTCTTTTCTGTTTTGCTATTTCATAAATCATGGTGCGTTTAACAGCCTCCCTAGCTCCATTAACATTTAAAGAAGCTATTTTAAAATTATCCATGTTGGGTAAAAGGCTAAAAACAACACCACAATAAAATACGCACAATAAAAATAATAAGTTAGTGCTCATCATTCTATTCAAAATTGTTTTCTCACTTTTCCCATAATTTTCTTCAGTCTAAAAACCTCCTGATCAGAAAACCCAGACTCTTCTTTTCTTCTAATATAATATCTCGCAGAGAAATAAAATATTTTTAAATTGGGAAAATATTTTTCTACTTTTATCCCTCTTAATCCTTTTGTTTCTTGGAGAAAATGATTAAAAGATTCAACAGGATAACGTGCCTCTGCACTGCTACCCTGTGACAGAGACACCTCACTGCTGTCAGACAGCTCACCCTCACTGTCGCTGCTGTCTGACACATCTTTTCTCTCTGTGGCCAGCTTGCTGACCTGTTTACTGCTCTGAACAGCAGTCATCACATTTTTTTCTCTTACTGCGCCTTTTTAAATTCATAGGCGCCTCCTGCTCCATCACCTGCTCTCCCTCGCCTTTCTCCTCCACAGGAGCTACCACAGGCTCCCCCACAGACTCCTCCACAGGAGCCACCACATGCTCCTCCACACTCACCTCCCCTCCACCTACCACCACCTCACCTTTCCCTCCCTGCTCTCCACACACACCAGTCACACCCTCCTGCTCTTCACACACGCCATCCTGCTCCATCTCACCCTGATTCTCCACTTCCTCACCAGTCACACAAGTTTCCCCACCACCACACACCACCGTGCTGCCCTCACTCACCACACAATCACTCCTTTGTGGATCAGATGTTTCATCCACGTTTTTCTCCTCCACTAAACTCTCCTGCCGGTCTCCAGCGACCGGAGCCAACGCCACGGCTTCCTCCGCGGTTACGCTGGAGTTCCCCGCAGCGCCAGACTCCTCCACCGCGGCAGGAGCTCCAGCCTCGCCGGACACACCCACCTGCTCCCCGGCTGCCGCAGGCTGCTGCTCCGCGGAGCTCGACGGAGCCGCCCCGGCTCTGTTTGGGCACGATTTTATCAAATGTCCCTCCTGTCCACAGCCGAAGCACTTCATGCCGGATGAGGTGGCGAACAAGACGTAGTCAAATTCGTCCACTCTCACCCGGAAACGCAGGTTTAGCTCCTCGTCACGGTTGTTGAGGATCATGAAGAGTTGTCTCCGGTGGGAGACAACATGCTTCAGCAAAGGTGATTTACACCCCGACAGAATCTTTTTAACGGGGGAAACCACCTTTCCGTGACGAGAGAGCTCTTTAACGAGAAACTCGTCACTAATGAACGGAGGGACATTCGATAAAATCACCCTGGTAGCGGGCTGCGTGAGCGGCGACACCTGAAGGAACGAGCCGTTCACAGAAATGCCCGACTCGACCAACAGGTTCGCCTGCTCAACCCGCTCAACAAACAATACAGCGGCTCCGTTCATTCGAGCCGCGGACTTGATGGATCCATGTCCAATAACCTCACCCACTGCCAAACAAACGTCCTCCACGCTGCACGGAGACCCGGCACCCACCTTGATGCCGTTCCTCCGTGTCAGCGCGGAGAAGACGCCAGAACCACCACCCGCCACCATGGCGTTCAAGACGCCGACCTGCCGCCGGGCAAAACCCGACGGCCACCAAACCCTACAAACCCCACCAAAAAACCCTAACAACCAAAATAAAACAACTATATACACAATATATACACTCACCCAGTGAAAAAGGACAGAAAAAAGTAAGAAAAACCACTCAAAACAGAGTTTTTCACTCGCTCTCTCTTCCGCTCCTTCACTCACACTCCTCCCACACGAAGAAGAAGAAGAAGAAGAAGAAGAAGAAGAACATGCTCGTCACTGCGCGCTATTATCCAACATGGCGACGACCGGTGCGGCAGAGAGTGATTATTTAGCGATAGTGATGGAGTTTCATGGATTTATCATCATCATCTGAGAGCGATTTGGAATATATAGAAGACTTTCTTGACAGCAACCTGATTTTTGACAAAATCCAGCCATACCAGTTTGAGGCAAGGAGACCAAAAAGGAATGATGTGAGTTGAATCTATCTGCTGCGGCAGCGGTCTCCTTATTTTTGAGATGTTTTTTTCACTTTTACCCGATGTATTGCAACATCAAACTGCCATGCACGTGGGCATTGTTGCTTCAATAATAGCTCTAGAAAATTTCAATGGTGAAGTCCTCTGGGAATCTGAAATAATTGTTGTTTATCACACCTGTGTGAGCACAGTGCCTCTGCTAAGAAACAACACAGGATGTGACGTCAGGCCGCCATTACTGCCCATATTTGGGCACTAAATGCCGCCGCCAGTATCGGTGATTGCGACGACAATTTATGCCGCGCCGGCGTCACAGTGCGTTCTAAATGACAGGTACTGGCTTTTAATCGTAATTCTATGAAGGATGTTTAAAATTTCGGGCTCTTTAAAAAATACTTTTGGTCTCCAAAAGGGGGGTGCGCGCGCCCCCTGCGCCCCCGCCTGAATCCGCGCCAGAGGATATTGACAAATTTAATGAAAAATAACTTAAAATTACCTTAAAAGGACAACAATTTTAAAAGTCAAAAGGCTTATTTAATGCTTTGAGAACATCTCTTCTATTCAGCTACAAAATCAACCAAAACAGAATGATCTTTTAAGCTATAAGACCATTTTTAAGATGTCAATACATAGATTTTGAGCTGGTGGGTCGCCACTTCCTCCGGTGGCCAAATGCATCGCTGCATCAACTGATCTGCACCAGATTTTTTGCGAGTCGTGGGGGAGCGCTGCCCAATGCCTTCGTGTGTATTGCCCGGTGGGTGCGCGAACCCCTGCGGTGGCCAATAGGCCGGAGCGGAGCACAATAAAGATTTAAAAAGAATTGTAAAATATTTTTCTGGAGCTTGACTCAAAGCAAAACAATGTTTATAATTATTTGTAAACATTTGTATACTCTATGTTTATCTTGTTTTTAAGTATTTTATATTTACAATAAAATTAAAATTTAACATTATATTTATTATAATTTATTTTTTAGACTAGTTCCATATGTAAGGTTGCAAGAAATCTTGGTTTGACAGACAACACCAACTGTCCCCTCAATACAGTGCACACAATACCACAACAGACCTCATCACGCTCTACAGTACATCAAGAAAACTAAATCAACTAAAACAAGTTCACGAGTGCACATGAAATGAAGTTAAAGGTATACTATGCAACCGGGGTTGATTTTCCAGCGAGGCTCCCCCCAGAGGGCGAAAGTAAAAGTGCACTGTAGTAAATATGCTCAGCTGTTCTCCTGGTTTGTCCATCAAGCCAGGCGCGGTTATTTTGAGCTTAGCAGACAGGCGAACGCAACGAATACAAAAGTCGAAAAAACGGCAGTACAAACAATGACTAACACAGTGAAAGTATGAACATGCACACAGAGAGAGAGAAACCTTTCCAATGCAGTGTTTCCCCTAGGAATTTGGGACGACCGGCGGAGCGGGGGGGGGGGGGGGGGGGGTTGGGAAGACAAACTTTGCACCGCTGACCGGCTGAGCGGAGCGGGGGGGAGACAAACTTTGCACCGCTGACCGGCTGAGCTGAGCGGAGCGGGGGGGGGGGAGACAAACTTTGCACCGCTGACCGGAGCGGCGCGCATATCGAGTTAGTTTTATTTTTTTATTATTATTTTTTTGGAATGTCGCCGAGGCGGTAGCGTGAGGGAAAGCCTACAATGTTACTTACAATCGCATCAGCAGAAACGCGAGGTCCGCGTCAGCCTTGCAGCCTTCTATGTTCACCCGTGTACGACTCCTCTCTCTGTCCAGAGCCCTTTTCCTCTTTCTTGCCTGCTCCAACATGGGCTTTCGCTGTTTTCTCGCTGGTTCCGCCATGATAACTGCACAAATATCGCCACTGCGCTACCAACGAGCACACCTTTCACTGCGGGCGTGTAGCAGTTCTCGCCGTAAAGCAAGACCGACTCTCGCGATGCACACGAGACTACTGAGCCTGGGAATGCGGGCTGACTGCTCCTGCAATTGCAAGTGCGGTATTTCCCCCACAGACCACCAGGGCGGCCGAGAAAACCTTAGTTCAACCTGAAATGACTCATTTAATCATCCAAAACGGTATGGAACATATTAATTAACTGAAAAATGTTGCATAGTATGCCTTTAATCCATATTTGTGTGTCAGAGTGTCTAAGCACTCTCCAGAATTTGACATCTCAGCAGAACCTGTAATAATTATAGAAAGTAACGTTATAGTTGTTCTGCCTTTTGTTAAGACAGCAAGGAATTCATGTTGTGAATACATTACATAAAAAATGTATAAATTAATTATTAGTCAGAGGAAATCCATGCTAAAAACAGTTAGAAATGTTTTGGGTTCATATTTAATCAGAGTGAGACATCACAACTTTGTTAGATGTCTATGTGAATTACGTGAGATAGTGAGTGCTCTCAACTTAAAAAAAGATGTTTGACGTATTTTGCTCTGGTAAAAGCTGCTTTTCAGCGATGAAGCTAGGGAAACTGCTAATGTTGAAGTTGAATTTGTTCTACACGCTTCTGCCTTGGAAAATATTTGTCTTTTTACAAAAAGAATGTTTAAAGCAAGATTTGTGAATAAAGGTTATTCAAAGAACTCAAGAAAAGGAAGCTTTGTGTGGGGAACTTTTGTCCTAGCTGTCTAGCTGCATATGGCCCCAGAACAGCACTACCGCTGACCTAGGGGCTGGACATTCTTCCACTCTGGAGTTGCCCATGGTGAGAGGCGCCGAGCTGGGGTTGGCATACTGGTTGCCCCCCATCTCGGTGCCTGCACGTTGGGGTTTTCACCGGTGAACGAGAGGGTGGCCTCCCTCCGCATCCGTGTGGGGGGACGGGTTCTGACTGTTGTTTGCGCTTATGCGCCAAACAGCAGTTCAGATTACCCACCCTTTTTGGAGTCCTTGGAAGGGGTACTGGAGAGTGCCCCTCCTGGGGACTCCCTCGTTTTGCTGGGGGACTTCAACGCTCACGTGGGCAATGACAGTGGGACCTGGAGGGGCGTGGTTGGGAGGAATGGCCCACCTGATCTGAACTCGAGTGGTGTTTTGTTGTTGGACTTCTGTGCTCGTCATGGATTGTCCATCATAAACACCATGTTCAAGCATAAGGGTGTCCATATGTGCTCTTGGCACCAGGACACCCTAGGTCGCAGTTCAATGATCGACTTTGTTGTCGTTTCATCTGACCTGCGGCCGTATGTCTTGGACACTCGGGTGAAGAGAGGGGCGGAGCTCTCCACCGACCACTACCTGGTGGTGAGTTGGCTCCGATGGCGGGGGAGGAAGCCGGTCCGACCGGGCAGGCCCAAACGCACTGTGAGGGTTTGCTGGGAACGTCTGGCAGAGTCCCCTGTGAGGCGGAGCTTTAACTCCCACCTCCGGGAGAACTTTAAACACGTCCCGAGGGAGGCGGGGGACATTGAGTCTGAATGGACCATGTTCCACGCCTCTATTGTTGAGGCGGCTAGTTGGAGCTGTGGCCGCAAGGTTGTCGGTGCATGTCGCGGCGGCAACCCTCGAACCCGCTGGTGGACACCAGCGGTGAGGGAAGCCGTCAAGCTGAAGAAGGAGTCCTACCGCGCTTTTTTGGCCTGTGGGACTCCGGAAGCAGCTGATGTGTACCGGCAGTCGAAGCGGCAGGCGGCTCGGCTGGTCGCCGAGGCAAAAACTCGGGCATGGGAAGAGTTCGGAGAGGCCATGGAGAAAGACTTCCGTACGGCTTCGAAGCGATTCTGGTCCACTATCCGGCGTCTCAGGAGGGGGAAGCAGTGCAGTACCAACACTGTTTACAGTGGGGGTGGTGTGCTGCTGACCTCGACTCGGGACGTTGTGCGTCGGTGGGCGGAATACTTCGAAGACCTCCTTAATCCCACCAACACGTCTTCCATTGAGGAAGCAGAGCCTGAGGACTCTGGGTCGGGTTCTCCCATCACTGGGGCTGAGGTTGCCGAGGTTGTTAAAAAGCTCCTCGGTGGCAAGGCCCCGGGGGTGGATGAGATTCGCCCTGAGTACCTTAAGGCTCTGGATGTTGTGGGGCTGTGTTGGTTAACGCGGCTCTGCAACATTGCGTGGACATCGGGGGCAGTTCCTCTGAGTTGGCAGACTGGGGTGGTGGTCCCCCTATTTAAAAAGGGGGACCGGAGGGTGTGTTCCAACTACAGGGGAATCACACTCTTAAGCCTCCCTGGTAAGGTCTATTCAGGGGTTCTGGAAAGGAGGGTCCGTCGGATAGTCGAATCTCGGATTCAGGAAGAGCAGTGTGGTTTTCGTCCTGGCCGTGGAACACTGGACCAGCTCTATACCCTCAGCAGGATTCTTGAGGGGGCATGGGAGTTTGCCCAACCAGTCTACATGTGTTTTGTGGATCTGGAGAAGGCATTCGACCGTGTCCCCCGGGGGATCCTGTGGGGGGTACTCCGGGAGTATGGAGTACCGGATCCTTTAATAAGGGCTGTCAGGTCTCTGTACGACCGGTGTCAGAGTCTGGTCCGCATTGCCGGCAGTAAGTCGGACTCGTTTCCGGTGAGAGTTGGACTCCGCCAAGGTTGCCCTTTGTCACCGATTCTGTTCATAACTTTTATGGACAGAATTTCTAGGCGCAGCCAAGGTGTTGAGGGGATCCGTTTTGGTGGCCTTAGGATTGCGTCTCTGCTATTCGCGGATGACGTGGTCCTATTGGCTTCATCAGGGCGTGATCTACAGCTCTCACTGGAGCGGTTCGCAGCCGAGTGCGAAGCGGCCGGGATGAAAATCAGTGCCTCCAAATCCGAGACCATGGTCTTGAACCGGAAAAGGGTAGAGTGCCTTCTCCGGGTTGGGGAGGATGTCCTGCCCCTAGTGGAGGAGTTCAAGTATCTTGGGGTCTTGTTCACGAATGAGGGGAGGATGGAGCGGGAGATCGACAGGCGGATTGGTGCAGCGTCTGCTGTGAGGCGGGCGCTGTACCGATCCGTTGTGGTGAAGAGAGAGCTGAGCCAAAAGGCGAAGCTCTCGATTTACTGGTCGATCTACGTTCCTACCCTCATCTATGGTCACGAGCTTTGGGTCGTGACCGAAAGAACGAGATCCCGGATACAAGCGGCTGAAATGAGTTTTCTCCGTAGGGTGTCTGGGCTCTCCCTTAGAGATAGGGTGAGGAGCTCAGTCATCCGGGGAGGACTCAGAGTAGAACCGCTGCTCCTCCACGTCGAGAGGAGCCAGTTGAGGTGGCTCGGGCATCTGGTCAGGATGCCTCCTGGACGCCTCCCTGGTGAGGTGTTCCGGGCACGTCCCACCGGGAGGAGGCCCAGGGGATGACCCAGGACACGCTGGAGGGACTATGTCTCCCGGCTGGCCTGGGAACGCCTTGGAATTCCTCCTGAGGAGCTGGCCCAAGTGGCTGGGGAGAGGGACGTCTGGGCCTCCCTACTGAAGCTGCTACCCCCGCGACCCGACCCCGGATAAGCGGAAGAAGACGGACAGACGGACGGACGGACGGACGGACGGACGGACGGACGGCCCCAGAACAGCACAATAGTTTTCTTGAAGTATAATTTTGGAGAAGTAGAAACAAGTATTCATTTCAAAAGGTAGGTAAAAAAGGAAAACAGTTTTTTACAAAATCTTAAAATGTTGGATAGTCGTTATTTCCATCTTGCTGTGAAAATTGGTGAAATATTATCATTTTTAATGCTTAGATATAAAATTGCAAGGCAATTACTAAAATTGCCTTTTGTAGAAAATGTTTTTTGGCATACCATACTTTATATTTGTAGGTAGCCTAGATGTGCATAATAAAAGAGTGGAACTAAAACCTGGTCTAAAATTATTATGGAGCTTTAACTTGCTAAGAGTAATAATGTCAGATGATTATATCTTTAAAATTAGATAACTGTCTCATAAAATGTGATAGTTTACTTGGTCTAAAGAGATGATGCAATTCAATGTTATTTATATAGCGCCAATTCATGAAACATGTCATCTCAAGGCGCTTTACAAAGTCAAAATCAATCAGATTGTACAGATTGGGTCAGATTATACACATTGGTAAAAAAAATCTTATATAAGGGAACCAGTTCATTGCATCAAAGTCTCGACAAGTAGCATTCTCTCTTGAAGAAGCGTAGAGCCACAGGGAGAGTCGTCTGCATTGTCCATGGCTTTGCAGCAATCCCTCATACTGAGCAAGCATGAAGCGACAGCGGGAAAAAAAACTCCCCATTAACGGGAAGGAAAAACCTCCAGCAGAACCAGGCTCAGTATGAACGGTCATCTGCCTCAATCGACTGGGGGTTACAGAAGACAGAGCAGAGACACAACAAGACAGACAAAAAAGCACAAAAGCACACATTGATCCTGTAATCTGTTCTACATTAGATGGTAGTAGCGGGTGATCTGTCTTCCCTGGATGATGCCACAGCTAACAGAACGCCAGACCAGGTGTACTTACTATTAAGAAAAAAGAGAGAATAAAAAGTTAAAAGCTGTAATGACAACAGTGATGCAAAACTGGAGAACAGTAGACTGGAGAACAGTAGAACTAGGTAGAGTGAGAAATATAGGCCCTGATGTCCTCCAGTAGCTTAAGCCTATAGCAGCATAACTATAAAAGGTAGCTCAGGGTAACATGAGCCACTCTAACTATAAGCTTTGTCAAAAAGGAAGGTCTCAGAAGCCAGCTTCTAGTGGAGGAGTTCAAGTATTTTGGGGTCTTGTTCACGAATGAGGGGAAGATGGAGCGGGAGATCGACAGGCGGATTGGTGCTACGTCTGCTGTGAAGCGGGCGCTGTAGCGATCCGTTGTGGTGAAGAGAGAGCTGAGCCAAAAGGCGAAGCTCTCCATTTACCGGCCGATCTACGTTCCTACCCTCATTTATGGTCACGAGCTTTGGGTCGTGACCGAATAAACGAGATCCCTGATACAAGCGGCCGAAATGAGTTTTCTCCGTAGTGTGTCTGGGCTCTCCCTTAGAGATAGGTTGAGGAGCTCAGTCATCCGGGGAGGACTCAGAGTAGAGCCGCTGCTCCTCCACGTCGAGAGGAGCCAGTTGAGGTGGCTCGGGTATCTGGTCAGGATGCCTCTTGGACGTCTCCCTGGCGAGGTGTTCCGGGCACGTCCCACCGGGAGGAGGTCCATGGGAAGACCCAGGACATGCTGGAGAGACTATGTTTCAAGGCTGGCCTGGGAACGCCTTGGGATTACCTCGGAGGAGCTGGCCCAAGTTGCTGGGGAGAGAGACGTCTGGGCCTCCCTGCTGAAGCTGCTAACCCCGCGACCCGACCCCGGATAAGCGGAAGACGATGGATGGATGGAAAAAGGAAAGTTTTAGGATTAGTCTTAAAAGTAGACAGGGTGTCTGCGTCACGGACCAAAACTGGGAGTTGGTTCCACTGGAGAGGAGCATGATAGCTAAAGGATCTGCCAACCATTCTGGTTTTACAGACTTTAGGAACCACCAGCAGACCTGCTTTCTGAGAGTGAAGTGGTCTGTTAGAAATTACTAAAATTTGTACACAACATACACACGTGGAATATTGCTAACGTGTTATTTTAGCAATATTCCAATTGCTAAAGTGTTACTTTTACATTATTACTTTTGGGTGTGTATCCACCCATTTAACTGTCAAACTTTCATAAAAGCTGTCTTAATGCAAGAAACGAAACCCTTAAACACATAAAATAATTAACTTTAAATAACTAAAAAGGTTTTGTTAACTTTTCGCATGAAGCTGGATTAACAGCTAGTAAGATACCTTTGATTTGACACCAGGTGTGTCAAACGTATGGCCTGCGGGCCGGATCTGGCCCGCCGAACAATTTAGTCCGGCCCGGTGGCCAAATGCATAATCATTATTCAATGGCTGTGTCTCCTCTGTGCATCGACCAATCTGCACCAGATTTTTTGAAAGTCATGGGGGAGCGCTATCCAACGCGTACGTGTGTATTGCATGGTGGACGGGCGAGGAAAATGCGTGACAGCTTCTGCTGTGGCTGGCGGCGGGAGGTGCGCGTACCCTAGCGGTGGCCCATAGGCCAGAGCGGCGCTTGGCTGCGAGGGCCGTTCATCACCGCTTGCGGTTTTAATTTTTCTTCTGATTCCTGAGTTTTTTTTGCTTTCTACCTTCTTTCTGAGATGAGAATTAAATTATTTTACCTCTCATCACTGCTTTCCAACTAGGGACATGCAGATGTCCCTGGTAGATAATTGTACTCCAAGAATGAAGCCCACTGTTCTTTAATATATTTGATAAATTCTTCATCCAGCTTTTGTTTTGCGGGGTTACTTTTTTATGTATTAGGGGTAAAGAAACAGGATCACGATCACTGACAGCAATAGGATATATTACAGCACCTGAAATATCATACAGCAGTGAGCTGCTGATTAATCATAGTCCAAACGAGAGTAGAAATGAAGGACATTTGAAAAAAAAGTATATTCCTTACTGTTAGGATGAATAGATTTCCATGCATCCCAAAGACCATAATCACTCATGTATTGTTTGACTACATTTAGTCATTGTCAACTGTGCTGAGTCCCTGTTGTATTCAACCTGTCTATTTCCTCATTTAGACCAAAGTTGAGATCGCCCCCAATAAATAGAGAGCAATCCAGGTGTTTTGAAAGTCCGTAGAAAAGTTTGTGGAAAAATAAGGGGTCATCAACATTAGGCCATATACACTGACAATACATAACTTTTGGTTATGAATAGATATTTTTATTATTATGAATCTACTTTCAGGATCTATAATTTTGTCTAACATTGTAAAACTAACGTTTTTGTTGATTAAAATTGCTACTCATTATTGTCTAGAGTAATAGCAGGCGGGAAACACATTAGGCAAGGCAAGGCAAATTTATTTATATAGCACAATTCAGTACAGGGACAATGCAAAGTGCTTTACATGATTAAAATATAGCAAATTAAAACAGAATAAAAGCAAGTAGGAATAAAATGTAGATATAAATTAGAACAAAGAAGTGTTGATTCAGTTAACTAGAACAGTTGAAGGCAATCCTAAACAACAGTGTTTTTAATCTTGATTTAAAGGAACTCAGGCTTTCCGCACCTTTACAATTTTCTGGACGTTTGTTCCAGATAAGCGGAGCATAGGAACTAAATGATGCTTCTCCTTGTTTAGTTCTGGTTCTAGGTATGCAGAGTAGGCTGGAGCCACAAGACCTTAGTGGTCTGGATGGTTGATACACCGATAACAAGTCTGTGATGTATTTAGGTGCTAAGCCATTTAGGGATTTATAGACTAACAGAAGTATTTTAAAGTCTATTCTCTGAGATACAGGGAGCCAGTGTAATGACTTTAGAACTGGGGTTATGTGCTCTACTTTCTTAGTCTTAATGAGGACGCAGGCAGCAGCGTTCTGGATCAGCTGCAGCTGTCTGATCCACTTTTTAGGCAGACCTGTAAAAACACAGTTGCAGTAATCTATTCGACTAAAAATAAACGCATGGATTAGTTTTTCCAGATCCTGCTGAGACATCAGTCCTTTAATCCTAGAAATGTTCTTCGGGTGTAGAAAGCCGACCTTGTAACTGTCTTTAGGTGCTTTTGGAGGTTCATGTCTGAGTCCATCACTACTCCCAGATTTCGGGCCTGATTAGTGGTTTTTAGCTGAAGCAGCTGGAGCTGTGTGCTAACTTTTGATCTCTCCTCTATTGGTCCAAATGTTATTACTTCTGTTTTGTTTTTATTCAACTGAAGAAAATTTTGGCACATCCACGTATTGATTTCTTCTAGGC
The DNA here is from genome assembly GCF_011125445.2 of Fundulus heteroclitus. Taxonomy (NCBI): domain Eukaryota; kingdom Metazoa; phylum Chordata; class Actinopteri; order Cyprinodontiformes; family Fundulidae; genus Fundulus; species Fundulus heteroclitus. The sequence goes on along the minus strand of NW_023396722.1, from coordinate 18,040 downwards.
ATTTACTCAGTGCTTGAACTGGTCCATAGTCACCTGGTGACATGATGATGTAGAGCTGTGTGTCGTCTGCATAGTTATGGTAGCTGATGTTGTTGTTTTTTATTATCTGAGCAAGAGGGAGCATGTAGATATTGAAAAGGAGGGGACCCAGGATGGACCCTTGGGGAACCCCACATGTGATTTTTGTCATCTCTGATGTAAAGTTACCTACTGATACAAAAAATTCCCTGTCCTTTAAGTAGGATTTAAACCAGCTGAGAGCTGTACCAGAGAGGCCGACCCAGTTTTCCAGACGTTCTAACAGAATCGAGTGATCGACAGTATCAAATGCTGCACTGAGGTCCAATAGAACCAGCACGGTGGTTCTTCCACAGTCTGTATTTATATGGATGTCATTAAACACTTTGATAAGGGCGGTCTCTGTACTGTGGTGAGCATGGAAGCCTGACTGGAAAACGTCAAATCGGCTGATCGTTGTTAAGAAGGTGTTTAATTGTTAAAATACAGCTTTTTCAATAATCTTACTGATAAAGGGGAGGTTTGAGATGGGCCCGTAGTTCTGGAGTAGAAGTTTGTCTAAATTGTTCTTTTTCAGCAGTGGTTTGATAATTGCTGTTTTTAGGGACTGGGGGAAAACACCTGACAGAAGGGACGTGTTAATTATCTGAGTCAACTCAGACGCTATGACAGGTAAAACTTTCTTAAGGAAAACTGTGGGTAGAACATCAAGGCAGCATGAAGAGGAACTTAGCTGCTGAATGATCTGCTCTAAGCTTTTGTGGTTTATTTGGCTGAATTGGGACATTTTGTCAGGATAAGTTCCAGCTGAATACGGCTTTGGTTCTGGAGCTGGTGTGGATGTACAAACTGATCCTCTAATTTTTAGGATTTTTTCAGTAAAGAAGTTAGCAAATTCATTGCATGCCCTGGTGGAGTGGATTTCAGAAGCCATGGACACAGGGGGATTTGTTAACCTGTCGACTGTGGAAAATAAGACACGAGCATCATTAATGTTTTTCTTGATGATCTCTGAGAAGAAAGATTCTCTTGCATTTTTCAGTTGTAAGTTATATCTGTAAAGTCTCTCTTTATAGATGTCATAGTGAACCTGTAGTCTGTTCTTTCTCCACCTGCGTTCAGCTTTCCAACATTCCCTTTTTTCACTTCTAACATCTGGAGCATTTCTCCGAGGAGATTTTTTCTTCCCGGGAAAAACCTTCACTTTGACTGGAGCAATGCAGTTAATGATGTCTGAGACTTTAGACTGAAAGTTATCTACTAGCTCATCTACTGAGTTGCAGCCCAAGGTTAAGGTAGCAGAGTAAGCTTGAATAAAGGTTTCTCTTGCATTGTCCTTAAAGGTACGTTTTCTTACGATGTCCCTTTGGCTAAATGAGTCACTGGAAATGATACATTCAAAGGTAACGGAGAAGTGATCGGATAAGGCAACATCAGTTACATTGACCTGTGAAATGTTTAGACCTTTAGTGATGATCAAGTCTAAAATATGTCCCTGTTTGTGTGTTGGCTGTTTAACATGTTGGGTTAAACCAAAGTTTCTAAGTGTGTCACACAGTTCTTTTGCACTTCTGTCTTTAGGGTTGTCAGCGTGATAGTTGAAGTCTCCCACAATAATTAAACAGTCATAATCAACACATATCACAGACAGCAGGTCACTAAAATCATTAAAAAAATTTGATGTGGACTTAGGAGGCCTGTAAACATTCAGAAACATGGTTCATATCGGGCCCTTTACCTGGAGAGCCAAATGTTCAAAAGAGTCAAATTTTCCCAAAAACACATTTTTACACTTTAGTGAATCATTAAACAATGTTGCTACTCCTCCACCTTTCGAACCCTCCTGGGTTGCAGCGTCCTGGGCCGGCTGCGGACCCTCCTGGGTTGCAGCGTCTTGGGCCGGCTGCAGACCCTCCTGGGTTGCAGCGTCCTGGGCCGGCTGCGGACCCTCCTGGGTCCAAGCGTCTTGGGCCGGCTGCGGACCCTCCTGGGTCCAAGCGTCGCAGACTGACGGCAGAACATCAGCAAAGGCCAGAGGTCTTGGAACATGCACACCCACGCAGACTCGGGCCGTGGCGTGTGCAACAGGAACCTCTGTGCCCGATGTTCCGACATGCACCATCTCCGCGCCGGCAGCAGCAGTGCACGCACCCACGCAGACTTTGGCCGTGGCGTGCGCGGCAGGAACCTCTGTGTCGGGCGGCGCGGCGTACATCACACCCACGCAGACTGGGGCCGTGGCGTGTGATGCAGCAGCCGGACTACTGCTGGGTGGCACAGGGGAAACCCAGCTGGGCGCTGTCAGGCCAAGTTGTGAGGCAGGGACCAGGCGGGGAATAGGCAGAGGATGATGTTCTTCACGGAGGATGAACGGGATCTCCACCCGGATCGTCTCCGTGTCCAACCCCTCAGGCTTTCTGCTCAGCCTTCGAAGCACTTCCACCTGAGCAAAAACCCTCTCCCATATAGCCTGATCCTCCTGTAGTCGGGTCATGGTGGGAAAAAATAAAAAGAGGAGAGGAGAGAGAAAAAAAAACAACGTACTTGTCTGGCGATGGGTCCGGTTGTGGCCAGATCAATCTGTCAAGAACCAGAGACAGATGGACCCAGTATTCAGCCAGACAAGAGAGGTTTTAAGCAAAAAACAGGATTTAATAATAAAACAGGGACAGGCAGACTCAATGATCAGAAGGGCAGTCCAAAATCCGGTACACTAAAGGCAGTCCAAAAATAGGCAGAAGTACAGACAAGGATAAGGCAAACTCAGAATATCACAAAGCAGGTCCAGGTTAGAAAAACAGGTAAGCAATCATACCGGGCAAGAATATCAGGTTTAGGGATCAGGCTGGCTCAGAGTCAAAAAGGCAATAGGGTCGGTATCAACAGGGCTTTCAGAAATACAATGCTGGATAAGACTCACCAAGTGGTTTGAAAATGATCTGGCAGAGAACTGAAGACCGAGGCAGAACTATATAGTGGAGTACACAGGTGAAATGGAGGGAAAACTAATTACAGGGAAGGCAGGTGAAACTAATCAGGGCAAGAAAGCTGACAGATTGCTGAGGGGAGACCAAACAGAGCTGATAAAGTGACAGGTGGAAAACAGGTAACCTAAACAGAACAACATGTCTAAATCAAAACCAAACAAGACCCCAAAAGCAGAAACTTAACTAATAAATCTGATAACATAAACCAAGACAAAACCCAAATCGTGACAATTAAAGCACGTAGATTTCATTATTAGTAGTATTTTTTTTAATAATTTGTATAAATTTCTGTTGTTGTTCAAAAGTACATTTTAAGACTGTTTGAGGCGAGAACATTATACTTTTAAGCTTCCCTATGTGGCCCGTTTACAGAGTTAGTGCGTAATTTTAATAAAAAGTCCGACGTTGAGCGGAGCAGAGTGACCCGCAGACCTCCGAGGGAAACCCGCAGCCAGGGCTGATGTTAGTCTGTTTTTAATACACTTCTGTCGGCCAAGTAGTGTGCGTAGTACCGCTGGTTATGATTTATTTGTCTTGTGTTTATCTGACTGACGTGTGTTGCTTTATTAACTCAATACTTTGTCAAAAAGGCAATAGGGTCGGTATCAACAGGGCTTTCAGAAATACAATGCTGGATAAGACGTGTGTTGCTTTATTAACTCAATACTTGTTGGAATAAATTGTAAATGTCTCCCAAGGACGACAGCAGCATATAAAATTAATAAATAAATAAAATCTACAAATGTTTTTCCTATCTGAGTTTCTTCTGAGTAAGGAAACGAATAATTGAGAGGAGAAAGAGGGAAAGAAAACAATAGTAATAATAGTATATGAAAATAACAGACATATATTTTATACAAATATTTTATCTTTGGAACAGAATGAAGGTGTAATATATTCAACAAATTAACAGTTACTAACATGGTTTAAAACAAATAAATAACTCATTAAGATCTTATACAAATAGACAACGCCTATAAACTTATAATTAAAAATAGTGGGAATGGAAATTAATTTACTGATTATTTAATGTATTTTTACAGGTAGTGAAAAAAATGAAATGAAGCAGCATGTGTACATGACTCCAACTGATCTACGTTAGGTCAGGTGTAGTCATGTCAACTTAAACATGCAGCCAGCTGGAGCCGCTCCCTGTCTTCAGCCGCCGGATCGTCATCCTCTTCTGGGTCGACCTCCTCATCGTACAAGTCAAGCTGGTCCCCTGCCTCTATACAAATACTGTGGAGGATGCAGCAGGCGGCGATTACTTTTGGGGCAAACGTCAGGTGGACCTCCAGCGCCCTTAAGAAGATGGAACGCCACGTGTCTTCAGATCACCAAAGGCGCGCTCAACGATTTTCTCACCTTGTGGTGTCTGTTGTAGCGTGCCTCCCCTTGACCTGTACCAAATATAAAATTAACTTGTAATTTAGGTAATATGCTGATATGTCTTAATCTTCTGTCCAATTAATATAATCTATGTATCAATTGTGTGTCATTGTTGGCTCTATTTAAGGACAAGAAGGTAGGTCTTATCGGCAAGCTGTTTCCCTATAGGATGCACCACAGGCCAGCCAGTAGAGGGTCACCAGCACCTCTATCTCCTGTGGCCATCCATGGGCAGCAGCTGAAGGAGGAGGACGATGGTGGCCCTGTTTAGCCTGAAGGCTGGTTTCAGGTCCCCTTCATTAAAAAATATTTGGAGGATCGGCACAGAGGTGTTTATCCTCACATATTTTGTTTCTGTTTCTTCCTGTAAATAGAAAATGCCAAATGTTACCATCATTGTTTTTTTCAGTTCTCACCTTTTCACAGCATCAAACTATACCTGCTTAACATGCAGATTATTATAGTTCTCAAGAAAGAAAAGGTAAAATGTATAGTGAATGTAGCAAATGGCTTCCCTTCTCTGGTATTTTTACCATTTCACTGAAAAAATGGGCTGAACTATTTGCACATAATTTATAGATTAATCACTGTAAAGGTGGACAGACATAAAAATATGTTTTTCCCTTTCTTAATGATCAATGCTGTGAAGGTCAGTAGGTGCAATAAAGTAGCTTAGCTCTACTGTCATACTGCTTCTAATGGGGTCTTCATGGGTCTTCATTTTAATTATTTATTGAAAAACAGTCACAATTTCAACCTGAACGTTTTTAATACCATCCTCAATGTTTTTTAAAGATAAAAGTAGGAAATAGGCTGTCAATCTTAAAATGCCTACCAGTTGGCAATAGATGGGTGAGCAAAGCCTGCTTTCTGAGCCTCCTCTGCCGCATCAATCTTCTCCTTGCTCAGATTTGCCTCCTTAATTGCGCCACCGCCTCTTCAGCCTGCTGGTAAAGCTGACCAACGACCGAAGCAACAGCAATATTGCTCGTATAACTAATTTTGTTTCTACAAAGTGCTGATTTTTTTTTTAAATATTCAATCGCCTCTACAACTACAACAATTACAACTCCCAACAAATAAATTCCCGCTATTGCTGGTTTTATACCCACAGTTCTGCAATTTTAGATATTTTTTAGACGTTTTAGAAATTAATTTAAAAAAACGTTTTCAATAAGATATGATGGTGTAGTGTATAAATAGTTTTGAATGTTAAAGAAATGCTCAAGAGCTGTGGGTGTGATGACGTCACGAGTACACGAGTATACTTCTGTTCCAATACACAATACGTGCTGCGTGCTCGCGTTCTCGCATTCTCGTCAAGTCTGATCTTCCTGTGTTCTTGCCAAGACCGGGCTTGACGAGAACGGACAAGGTTAGTATTCATTTTAACACTTAGTGCTCCCCCTAATGGCCTGGAGCACTTCCGTTGTGGATAATTTATGCAGCGCGTTTTTTATTTGGTTGTGTTGTGTGATTATGCAGCGCGTTTGCTGAATGCCGCACAGGTGTTGTCAAATTGATGAAGTTGGTTTTCTTTTTGAATCGCGTTTATGTATATGCAGTGCGTTTTCTGAATGCCACACAGGTGTTGTCAAATTGATGAAGTTGGTTTTCTTTTTGAATCGCGCTTATGTATATGCAGCGCGTTTGCTGAATGCCACACAGGTGTTGTCAAATTGATGAAGTTGGTTTCTTAATTTGCTCGTCTTTTGCCTATTTGCACGTATTTTTTGAAGTTGCAGGGCGTTTGTACCTGTCGGCCACCGTACTTAGTCCCTCCCTCCCCATAAAATGCCAAAGCTAGTGTTATGGAAATATAATCATATATATATAATCATGTAGTTTAAAGTAATACAGATGTTAACTTTAACCCAGTAACCTAAATAGATGAAATTGATGTTCGTGAAACAAAGGGTGCATTCAAACTTTAGACCGAGGCCATATGACAGTCTTGTGAGCAGATAACACTGTTAAAAATGCTTGCATAAGGTCTTACATTGTTTTAGTCAACTCTCAGGAACCAAGCTAGATTACCTTTAACGGTCAAAGGTTAGGAAACAGATGTTCTCAGCAGAAACTTAGAAAAAAGAAGGTTGGTCCAGCCCCCGCTTGGACTATGTAGATTTAAAAAGGAAGGAACAATGTGTAAGTTTTGAGACATTCTTCAGACACAGGCAGAGAACTTAAGGTATCCAATGCTGTGATAATTCTTGTGTCTCCCACTTTGGAATTCCAAATTGTAATAAATATATGTTTAACTGTTGTTTTTGTCTCTGAATTCACCGCCTCTTCTATCTGTGCCAAATCCTCGACCGGGTAAAAGGAGACAGGCCGTTAGGTGAACGGGCCCCACATGTGTCTCGTTAACTGGCGCCGTGACCCCGGATTTGGCTGTGAGTAAAGAGTCTCTTTGAATATTGGACACAAAGGAGGACCTTGCCATAGCATCATTGGTCGACCAGAAACAGGTAAGGAGATTTTTTTATCCATTGGCAAACCGTTAGATGTGTAGGTTAAATTTAAGTGGTGCTTTGGTTAAGGATACTCTCTTCTCAAAATATCAGAGGCTGAACAGTACAAATAGGTTTAAATAGAATTTATGTTAAAACCGAGAAATGACTGAATGGGATTTATGTGTATGTCCACGTCGGAAAACCGTAAAATAAGAGAAATAATAAACATATAGTTAAAACTTAAATGTTGAAGCTGTAAAAGAAAAGACAATAAAAAATATAAAAATACAAAGATAAAACAAAGTCTCGGAAGTTGGTCGCTGCCCCCCATGACTGACGAGTCTGGTGAATTTTAAGACTGTGGTGGAACGTTACCTTGGACAAAGGAGACTCTCCACAGAAACGTAGCGATAGAAACTGCCGAGAATACATAACCATCTAAAAGTTGAGGCTAGGACAGCAAGACCTTTAAAGTGAGCTGTAAAAGAAGAAGATAAAGAATTAAAAGGGGCCCCAGGAGAACAACTTGAGTTGTTTTCTAGCGCAGAACTAGGTTCTGAGCACAGCGGTTAGACACGGCGAATTATTAAATACAATGTTCCGCTGAGATGGAAAGGATGCTGAGAATCCTTCTGTGCGCGCTGCTGTCTTTGATTTATGTGTTTGTTTGTTTAACAATTTTATTTTGGTAAAAATGGGATCCATGGTGTGAATGATCAAGAGCTCTGGTGTGAGTCTGTCTCTGTGTGTGTGCGCGGCTTCAAAGTCTCTTGTGTGTGTGTGTGAACGGGTGGTTAAGCATGCGTATATGTGGCTGTGAATAGCTTTGCACGTGTTCTTTTTGCGGTGGAAAAGTACTGAGTCAGGAAGCTGTGTGTAGCCGGTAACAATAGCCAGGATCATGGCGGGAGCTTTTGACCAGGAGTTTCCGGACGACGCATGGGGATCTGCCCCTTGGAAGCCCTTGGATGAACAGAAAGAGGCGCTGATGGGTTTTGTTGAAACGCATGAAAAGTTAGATAAAAAGACCCAGTCGACGTGGAGACAGAAAGTGCTTGGAGCCGTCACGGCAGAGGAAAAACGGCTGGAACACAGCGAACCCTTGGGCAAGTATCTGGTGAAACAATATGCTAAAAGTAAGAAACACCTTAATGATTGTATTCAAAGACAAAAATCTGTTGGTTTGTTGCATTTTGGGAAGCGTGATCAGGAAAAGGCAGACAGAGAGGTTAAATCATGGGAAAAATGTTTGGTAATTTGGCAGGGAATTAAACATTTGTTTGAAACAAAAGAAGAAACAGGACAATCTCCACAGCCATATAATTTAAACACTACTTCTTCTGGATTGTATCCAGTTCTGGATATAAGAGGTGGAGAATTAGTGGTAGAAACGCTCCCGGTATATACTCCAAGGGGCGATATATGTTTAGACAATACTCAACACCCGCAAATGTCATTTAATGCACCACCCATATCCCTCACTTCTTTGAAGTCTTGTGAGCCTTTTCTCGCTCGAGCTGCTCGCGAGAACTCGTCTCAGTCTGTTAACAGGCCTTCCTCCCCGCCTATTGCTCATCCCATTTTTCAGATGACAAAAGCAGGCCCTGAGGAGCATGCGTTGCACGCCCAGGAACCTGGAGTAAGACCGCCCTCTAGGGGCTGTTCTTCTGTATCTTCAGAAGACACGCAACCAGCAACAGGTTTAAATCATGTTGATCTTAATAAAACAGGAACTAGATCACCAGCAGCATCGACTAATGTCAAGTTTAATAACCCACGTTCATTAGAACCTGAGGTTAATGTAAAAATGTCACTTAAAGGGATTTGGCAGGAGGACGACTCCACTGATTTGTTAAATGTGCCACTGTTGGATTTCTCCTTAGAGGGAGAAACGCATGCTGAAGAAGGCATGGTTGATAATAATGGGTTATATCATTCTACTGAAGAAGCAGAATTTGCCAGGAGTCAGAGGCCACCACGCACTTGTGGTGTGAGAAGAAATTTAAAGGATAGCTTTCACAGCATGGATTCAATGACAACTCGTTCTCAAGGTCCCACTAGAGTGCAGATGCCTATATTACAAAATAATATGGGCACAGAAAACTATGTCCCTTATTCACTTGGTGATGTACAAGCCCTGGTGGACAAATTGCCTAGTATTGCAGCTGGTGGCAGATTGTGGCTTGCCGAACTTGATAATCTAACTAAAGGAATTAAACTGGCGTTGGGTGATTTTAGAGCTGTTCTAGGCCGTTGTGTTCCTGCTTCAACTGCAGATGACATTGAATATGAAGCTCAAACATCCAACATTAGGGATGAAACTTTATTCTCTTGAGTTATCACTCGTTTGGGGAACGCAATAAGAGAACATTTCCCATTATCAACCCCTGCAGCGGTTCCCAAGTTTGACTGGGATCCCTTACAGCATCCAAAGGATTATATTACTCAAGCTGAGGAGAGTTGGATCAAACATACAGGTGTAAATCCAAAAGGGGATAGATCTAACTTGGGTGAATTATTCAGGGAAGCAGTCCTGAAAGGTGTGCCTCCTTTGGTGTCACAGCTGATGAAACAGAATCCTGAGATGCCTGGTTGTGAGTATGCCCGCTGGGAAAAACATCTTGTACACCATTTGCACGTTGCTCAGGATGTAGAGAAGAAGAAAAAACAGAAAGAGGATATTCATGATCAATTAATCAGATTGCAATTATTAGACGCAAGACGGCAGGTGAATAAACGTAAACAAGAAAAAACTGAACATGTTATGGTCTCAGCAGTTGCATCCCCTGGGGCTCCATCCCCGATGGTGACACCTCAGTTAAATCCAATGCAAGGGGGAGGGATCCCCCCTCCTGTTTTCTATCCTCCATGTAACTACAGATCTGCGGGTTCTGCACGTGGATTCAGATGGCGATTTGGTGGACAGCGTGGACGGTCAGGCTGGAGCCGTGGTCTGAGAGGACGAGGTGGATATAGCAGACCTTTGAGAACACCTGTCGACATTTGCTTTAACTGTGGACAAGTTGGACACTGGGCAAGGGATTGTCAATCCCCACCAGGAGGTGAGATTGTGCCACCAAACCCTAATATGGCCCCGCCTCCGCAAGGTCAGTACCCCCAGCACGGGGAAAACTTTTATGGACAATTTTGACACATCCCTGAGAATAACTCCAACAGCATGAGTACCGCAGACCCCATGCTGCCAGCGAAGGTTGGAGAAGATCACATGAACTTTTTGGTTGACACTGGAGCTACATATTCCACTATAATAGATCAGCCATCTGCCTCTGTGCTGTCGACTAAGACTGTGTCACTAATGGGTTTCTCAGGGAAGGAACAGCGTCTGCCATTGACTTTACCACTTCCGGTGAAAGTTGGAAACCAGAAACTGCATCATTCATTTGTATGGTCTTTATCTACACCTGTCAATTTGATGGGAAGAAACTTGTTGGTTAAACTGGGAGCCGCAGTGCTTTGTGGACCTCAAGGTTTGACTGTTACCTTTCCAGACGGTTCTTCCCTAGCATGCGGTCACACTTTCCAGGATGGACAATATCTGGTTCGGCCTGTGGGGGAAGAGTTTGCTGACATCTACTGGGGACTCTTAACAGAACCTGCTGAAGCTGGTGTTCTCTCTGTGTTCCAGCTTTGGAAGCCTTGGATTCAAAGCTTAAGTTCCTACCTGACTCCACCTGATCCGCCACACGTCACTCTGTTCTACGACAGAAATCACACAGTTTGGTATGAGGAATCATTTGCTGCAGATGTTACCCTGCAACCTCGGAGGGCTGAGGGTAATGTGTATGATGATCTTCCCTCAACGTGTGGTGCTGCGGTATAGAAAAGATGAGACACACACGTTGAGCTTCCGTCAGCATAACAGGAAGATTTTTTCTTCTTGTGTGCTCAGTCCTTTCTATACCACGAACGCGACAGCATCCCTAGCGGCCGCGCGTGGAATTGCACGGACGAAATGAAACAAAACTATCTAACTTATTACAAAAATGAAAAATAATGTTGGGATGTCCATTTTTCTACTTGTTTTTTTTATTCACTAATAGCTTATTATTCACCCCTCTACACTCTCCCTCACTTAAAAAAAATGTCTCCTGACATTAACTATTTCTTGTGTGAGGCTCACTGTATGGGAGTGTACTGTTGATACACATGTGGATGTGGATATGGAATATAGGGAAATGGCAGTAGACCAGGTGTCATTGTGAAGGGTTGGTTGAACAGCAATGGACTAACACCTGCACTCCAACAGCTATATGATGGCTGGCCCAGTGTCTCATATGTTAGTCTTTCTGTTGGTCTCACTCTTCTCTCTGATCTCCGTATCTCATTTTCCACTCTGGTCTCATCCATCTCCAACTGATCCTGATCTCTTTCACACATTTCAGATCTTTCTCCAGTTTCAGAAGCATTTCTTTCAGTGACAGTTGCTTCTCTTCCGGAGGGACAGAATTCTTCAGCCGTTGCACGCAGATTATTTTGATTTTCTGGGTTCTGTCTTGTCACATGTCCTTGTTCAAGATTTTGAGTTTGGTTTGACTGTAGTTGTTGTGGGTTTACAAATCCATAACACGGGATTCTGTTCCGGAGGTTATAATGGTAAGTAAACTCTTCTTCTTCAACATCAGAGTCATTCATTGCAGGTTCATTCTCACATCTTTCCGTTTGTCGCTTACTTCTCTGTTTTGTCTGTTCTCTCACAGGAAGTTCATCCTCCAGAGGTAGGTCGTTGACAGGCAGTAGCAGGTTTCTGTGAAGCACACGCATGGTTTTGTTACCTCTCTCTGGCTGCACTTTGTAGACAGGTCCATCCCCCACTCTTTCGATCACACGGTACACCGCCTGCTCCCAGTATGAGCGGAGTTTACCTGGACCTCCTCTTTCTGAAAGGTTTTTGACCAGGACTCTATCACCTGACTGGAGGGCGACACCTCTGGCACGTCTGTCATATTGCTTTTTGCCTTTAGCTGAAGATTTTTGACTGTTCTGGGCAGCTATTTGGTAAGCCACACGCATCCTTTCAGCCCACTTTTTCACAAAGGTTTGATGGTTGCAGTCTTCAGTCTCTCTCCTGGTGCCAAAGAGCAAATCGACTGGTAGACGTGGAGCTCTGCCATACAATAGGAAGAAAGGCGAGTATCCTGTCGCTTCATGCCATGTGCAATTATAAGCATGCACGATTTGTGGGAGATGATCTTTCCATTCACTCTTTTTCTCCTCTTGTAAGGTGTGCAACATCTGGAGAAGCGTCCGGTTCAGTCGTTCCACTGGATTGCACTGAGGATGATAGGGAGTTGTGCGTGAGTGAGAGATTCCAGAGAGTTGTTGTAATCTTTGGAATAAGCTATTCTCAAACTCACATCCCTGATCATGATGTAGTTTCTCTGGGTACCCAAAACGAGGAATGAAATCTTGAAATATCTTTTCAGCTGCTGTCTTTCCGCATTTGTTTCTCGTTGGGTACGCTTGTGCAAATCGAGTGAAATGGTCAGAGACAACCAGGATATACTCATATCCTCCTTTGCTTGGCTCTAAATGCAAATAATCAATAGAGACCAACTCAAATGGCGCACTAGTTGTGATGGATCCCATTGGAGCTCTCTGTGGGACATTGGGATGTTTTTGTTTAATACATTGACATCTCTTGGTCACATAATCCTCAATGTCTTGTTGCATGTTCGGCCAGTAAAAGCGTTCTCGAGCAAGATGAATCACCTTGTCAGGACCGACATGGCCCATATCGTCATGCAAGCTCTTTAACACTAATGGTTTGAGTTTTTCGGGGAGAACTAGCTGTCTGTTTAGTTCTGTTTTCTGGAAAAGTAGTCCGTTTTCCACGACTAACTTGTTCTACTCGTACAACAGTCTCCTTGTTTCTTTACACATGTTTCTTTTATCCTTTTCATTTGGACTCCAATCTGTTTCAATGATACAATCTCTTTAATAGCTGTATCTTCTTGTTGTGCTGCTCTGATGTTTTCAGGCATATTGGTCATGACACTCTCAGGTAGGTCAGTCTCATCATTTTCATCCGTGAGTTGTAATGCAGCAACCCAGGGAACATCATTGTTTTGTGTTGCTTTGTTGCCTTGCCACACTGCAGACACAACTTCAGGAGACACTGTCTCAGTATGATCCTTCATGTACTGTTCAAGGCCTACTGGGTATCTGGACAACATATCTGCATCCGCATTTCTCTTCCCCGGTCTATACTTGATGTCAAAGTGGAAGTCGGCTAATTCCCCAACCCACCTATGACCTACAGCATTTAACCTGGCAGAAGTCAAAACATAGGTCAGGGGATTGTTGTCTGTATAGACCGTGAATGTTGGTGCATAATACAGATAGTCTCGAAACTTATCACAAATGGCCCACTTGAGTGCTAGGAACTCAAGTTTACCAGAATGGAGGTGATAGTTTCGTTCAGCAGGTGTTAAGGTCCTAGATCCATAGCCAATAACGCGCAGCTTGTTGTTTTGGGACTGATACAAGACTGCTCCGAGTCCTTCATTTGATGCATCTGTATGCAAAACAAATGGACAATCAAAGTCAGGGTAGGCTAAGATGGGCGAGTTAATCAGCATCTCCACAAGTTTGGACAGCACAGTTTGATGTTCAGTCGTCCATGTCACAGGTGTGCGAGAGGGAAGCTGACCTGTTTTTTCTTTAATTTTACAACCTCGACCCTTAGAAGTCTGGAGCTTGGTGGTCTTACTTGTGTCGGCTGATATTTGAAGGAGTTCAAACAGAGGTCTCGCCAGTCGTGAGAAATCTTGGATGAAAGATCGATAATAACTAAGGAAGCCTAGCAATGTCTGAAGTTCTCCAACTGTGTGAGGCTTCTTCTCCTTCAGAGCTATTACAGCTTCCAAATCTTTTGGGTCAATCTGGACGCCTTCTCCTGAGACCATTCGTCCAAGATAACGAATTTGTCTCTTGAAAAGCTCACATTTGGCGGGTCGAAGTTTGATGCCATGTTGTCGCATTCTGCAGAAAACTTGTCTCAGATGGTCCACATGTTCCTCAAATGTTTTTGAGTAACAGAGGACATCATCTAAATAAGGTACGCAGCACTCATCCCTGATGCCTTCTAATACACCTTCCATACATCTCTGGAATGCAGCTGGAGCATTTGTCAGTCCGAATGGAATCCTTATCCATTCGTAGAGACCCCAAGGTGTGCTAAATGCTGTCAGATGCCTTGACTCCTCACTCACAAACCCTTGGTGATATGCACTTCCTTGGTCCAAAATGGAGAACCATGAATTTCCTCCAAGACTGTCCAATAGATCTTGGATGCGTGGTAGTGGATGGCGATCAGGAAGGGTTTTACGGTTGAGCTCACGGAAGTCAACACAAAGACGCAGACTGTGGTCTTTCTTTCGCACACAGACAACAGGGGAGGAGTAGGCTGAAACTGACTTTCTGACCCACCCTCTATCCAAAAGGTTGGAAATGTAATCATTGACCTCTTTATACAATGGTCGAGGAATGGAGTTATAATTTTTTTGGACAGGGGTGTTATCAGTCGTTGTAATCTGGAGTTGTAAACCAGGAATGCATCCAATGTCGCCTTCTTCAGATGCAAACACATCTGATTCTTCATACAACATTTGGCGTACTATGTCCTGTTCGTGCTCAGAGAGATGATTCAGGTTGACATTTGGATGCCATTTCTCTTGTGAATGAGCAGGTATATGGTTTCTCTTTTGAGTGGAGTCCCCATCATTTAATGAGTTCACATGGGTGGTGCACAAGAGTGGATCATCTTGTCCACTGACATGTTTATGAGATGATGGACAGATGTTTACAGGTTTCGTTCCATCAATTTCCTCAATGACTCCTAAAGCTACCCTTGGAGGTAAGAAAATGTCATGGTTGGTTGAATTCTGAACTGGAATTCTCACCATTTTTGAAGCGCCAACAGGTACGTCAACCAGAGCAGGGAATAATTCCAATCCGTCCGGCACGACGCTCTGTATGTCTGGTTCAAACAACATTACTCCTCCTCCTGGAAAAGTTCTGATACGACATTTCACTTCACAGATTTGGCCACTTTGAACATTAAGACCCTTCTTTCCAACTCTCACTGTTGAACTCTTTGATTCTTTCTGAGATGGCATAGTGCAAACTACAGAGACTAGAGTTTCAATACTATTTTTTTGGATTCTCAAAGCCTCTGACAGTAAGTCCACCAAGTTGATGTTGTTTGTCTGGTCAGTGTTTCCCATTATGATTTCTTGTATCACATTAAAGCCTAGCAAAGGGCTGCTTATACTCTCTTGACTTACAAGCAATGGAACGTAAAGAGCAACTGAACCATATTTGAGGCTTTTGATCTCGAGCAGGACTTCTATCCACCCATCAAATGGCACCTCTGTTCCATTAGCTGCTGTGACTTTGAGAGGGTGTTCTGGTAGTAGACTCTCAAGTGGTTGGATTGTTACATTTGGTAGAGCTTCCTGCACCCATGACTTCTCCATCTATACTCACTTGTGCCCCACTGTCCAATAGCATCTGCAACTTGACCCCATTTAGTTGGCATGTCACAGTGCATCTACCACCAATCAGCTGTGCAACATGTTTCTGCCTATTGGAGTTGTTTTGTTTGATGGGCCTGTTGGAGGATGGTGTGCCCTCTTGAAGATGCAGCTTTTGAGTGGGATGGGACTCTGCATTCTCTCTGATCACTGGTGGTCCCGCCCCAGCGACCTCGTCCAGTTTCCCGACAGGATTGTTCTTCATCAGACAGCCAACTGCTCTGTGTCCCTCTTTCCCACACTTGAAACAGTGGCTACAGCTATCCTTTCCTTGGGAGACACATTGCTGACATCTTCGTTTAGCTTCTGACTTTGCTGGCTGTTTTTGGTGTGGAAAATGTGGGTGAATGTTTTCAGTCCCTGAACTAACCATAGGTGTCAAAGCTTTCTCTAAACTCTTGGTCAGTGATGAAACTTGTGCTGTTAGCTCTTGTATGGCAGTACGATTAGCCTGGACTTCTGCCTGCATCTGAACTGCATTCTGACTTTTCTTATCCATCTGCACTGTACTGACGCTGACTGCTTTTGGTTTGAGAGCCTGACCTAGTCTATTCTGCCTTTCTGTGTCTTCACCTACTGACTTTGTTATCACTTCTAGGATAAAGTCATCGGTGACCTTTTCATCTGAAACGTGGGGTTTAAGGTCTCGTCGAACATATGAATACTTTTCATGTATCCCCTGGTAGAGTGAATGTAGGAACACTCCCTGAACTAATTTCTTGTCATACTGGAAACCTGTGCTTACTTTAGAAGCAAAGAGCACACGCTGTTTTAACCCCATCAGTCTATACATAAACTGTTGTGGACCTTCTTTATCATGTTGTCTTGCGTTGCTCAGTTCCTGAAATAATTCAGTACTGCTCTTATCTTTAAGATGCGCTCTGAGAAAACGCTTCAGCTCAGTTACAGTCAGACTATCTTTTGTAATTAGCATGTCTTTAAATGTACCCGGTTTAATTATTCTGAGAACTGTTCTAATAATCTCAGCCTCAGTGTAACCTTCACTCAATCCTTCATCAATTTGCTTACACAAACAGTTAAAGCTCACATCTGAATCAGAATCTGAGATCTGACCAGCATGAATACGAAATTCTCTTCGTGGGAGTAATGCAGCAACATCTGTCAATTTTACTAACCCGGTTACCTGATCAGCAACAACTGGTGGTGACACTGTCTTACTCGACACGGATGCTGCTACAGTCTGCTCAGTCTCATACACAGATGCAGCTTCCTCTTCATCCACTGACTGATGCAGATTCTTTGCTTCTTCGGCTGACTGCAGTTCATCAATGAGGTCCCGAAAACACCAGCAGGCGCGACATCCCTTGGTCCTCCAGATTTCTCAATTGTTTACTTCTCAAAAAGTCAACAATGAAGTCAAAGAGTTCCACCTCGGACGACTCCTCCCCTGGGGCGTCTTCTCCCACCTCATCTTGGCATAATACTGCTAGCTTGTGAAGCAGATCTCTTCTGGCGTCATCAATCAGTTGGTGAAGTAGCTGCTGGATCTCCCACTGAAGCTTATGTAGCGCCGTCATCTCTGGATACCTGAAGTCTTGCCCTTGGGTAATCAGCTTGTGGAACATGAAGTCAGGATCCCACGTTTTTTTGTTGGATAGCACCAAGCCAGCAGGAGGCGCTATCGCGGACGAGCCCCCAAATTTGTTACCCGCAACCTCGGAGGGCTGAGGGTAATGTGTATGATGATCTTCCCTCAACGTGTGGGTGCTGCGGTATAGAAAAGATGAGACACACACGTTGAGCTTCCGTCAGCATAACAGGAAGATTTTTTCTTCTTGTGTGCTCAGTCCTTTTCTATACCACGAACGCGACAGCCTCCCTAGCGGCCGCGCGTGGAATTGCACGGACGAAATGAAACAAAACTATCTAACTTATTTACAAAAATGAAAAATAATGTTGGGGTGTCCAGTTTTCTACTTGTTTTTTTTATTCACTAATAGCTTATTATTCACCCTCTACACAGAACTTGAAGATAACGCATGGACAGTCACATCTAAGAACATATATGTGACCCTGAGGGGGTGGCAGCCGCGGTGATGTTAACAACAGCAATGGTATATGATGTCAGATGAAGCATTCCTCATATTTCTCTTTCTCTCCATTCTGAATGACAGGCCAGTGAATTAGGAGGGATGGTTAAGCGTTCCCTCCAGACTACTGATTGGGCACCGACCAGCATCCCAGGTTTGCTGTTTTCAAATTCCACTAACACATATCAGATTGTTTGTGATGTAACTGACAAAGTTCTTTTGAAACATGAGCTTTTGACTCGACACCATGGCAGGGACTTACCGATCATCATAAAGCAGCAGAGATTCAATTCAATTTTATTTATATAGCGCCAAATCATGAAACATGTCATCTCAAGGCACTTTACAAAATTAAGTTCAATCATATTATACAGATTGGGTCAGATTATACAGATTGGTCAAAAATGTCCTATATAAGGAAACCAGTTGATTGCATCAAAGTCCCGACAAGCAGCATTTACTCCTGGGGAACCGTAGAGCCACAGGGAGAAGTCGTCTGCATGGTCCATGGCTTTGCTGCAATTCCCTCATACTGAGCAAGCATGAAGCGACAGTGGGAAGAAAAAACTTCCCCATTAACGGGA